>NC_067201.1:22966532-23266532 GCF_000699445.3 Schistosoma haematobium
ACTGTTGCACAGTATACTCGTCCCTTAATTGAGAGACGAATATCTCGTCTTCGCCCTATGTTGCGTAAGTTGACAAAAGCCAAATGAGATTTCTGAGTCCATGCAGAGATTTCGTCAGACACCAATTCATTTCGGCTGACCAGACTTCCAAGTAAAGTGGTCGATGCGTTCGACTTCTTCACTCCCTATCCTTAGTTCAGGTGTTGATTTAGACCAGTCCGGAAGCAACAACTTGCATTTAGAGGGAGAGAAAAGCATCCCAAACATCGTTGCATTGTTTCTGAGTGCTACTAAAAGACTCTTACACTAATTATCATATGCTCATTAGTGACTAGTTTCAAGATACATTTCATGGTGTTCTAGTGAGAATCCATGACCATTGGAGTCTAATCCACTTATGGAGGGTGTGAGACAGTCATCCACCTCAGACAATAGATGAAGAGTTGGGAAAGATCATTGATCGATCGAAGTCAGATATTAACACTGTTTGATAGCGGCTCTATGGTCTAAATGTCAAATGTTGACGCACAATATCGTAAGTTCTGGATTGAAGTTCCACATGTGTGGTCGTGGATACGCACAGCTGAGAAATCTCATACTAGTACAAAACGGTCATCTATTTCTTCCAGGATTCCAATAATGGTTTAAGGATATTCTTCAAAATTATTATTATTATTACTATCATTTCATTTAAAAGTAATTGCCAGTTAAAAGAACACCCCAAATTCTATACTCATAACCACTGTTCCACACAAAATAATCCCACAACTAACCACATATATTTAACCATTATCTTTATTATAGAGAATTCTAACAGAAATAGACGGTTATTCCTTGAACTGTTCTATAACGATGGATACTTCAACAAATGAAATGATCAATATACTGAAATATGATCATTTATTGATTATATCAACATATACAAGAACAGTATGTGATTTATTTTCATTTATAAACGGTTTATATTACAGGTATTGATACTTGTTGCGGTACTAATAGGAGTTATGTTACTTGTCATAGTCATATCATGGCAATTGTAAGCAACTTGTTGAATAATAATATCAATCTTTCAGAACACTATTAATGACAACGTTCGCTACATACTACTCCATTTTTGTCGATATACTGCTGTATGTTGACTGGAATTCCTTTTATGTTACATATAATCTTTTCATAACCTGAATCAAATACGAGTTATAAGTAGACATGTTAATATGGTGGAGAAGATTTGAATATCATGTGAATGATTTTTATGAAGTTTTGTTCTTTTAGTTGGATATTCATGAGGCGTTTATCGTTCTTCTAAATGACGTCAACATCGGCACAAACGTCGGATAGGGGTAAAGGGTTCGAATTTCTCCACATATGGTTCACAGCTATTCTTGTGGACCTCGATGTTTATCGGTTCTTCTTAATCTTAAATCTGTCATTGTTTACTTCTTTATTTTGGTGTCATCTCCATCACTTTAATTTGTGGTCCTACGTTTGTTCAAAGTTCTCCTGATTAGTTGATAAATTGGATCGACTCAAAGTTAACAAGAACCAATCAACATCGACCTCTACAGGTCTACAGCTGCGAACCATATGCTGGGAAATTCGAACACTTCATTTCTACCTGAAGTTTGTGCTGATGATAATATCCTATAGAGGACCAATGAAAGCCCCACAATAAAACCATCCACCTCAGAGAAAAAAACTATCAAAATCGTTAACAACTTAGGAAATGTGTGTAAGATTTGTGCTTTCATAACAATCAACATAGAAATGCTTATAAATTCAAATTGTTAAGATAAAGGTTATTCATCATTTATTTTAATACAAACATCCATAACGCTGAAGAAAAATCATTGATAAATGTTGGATAATGGATAACAGTGGAAAACGATACTTAATAGGTACTAATAAATTTCATAGCTCATTATCTTAACTATTAAAATTACTATGATATCCACAAAACCCCTTCTGATATTAATCAGCATATGCTTACTAGTAACAGTCTACAAGAGATATTTCCTGATGTCCTAGTGAGAAGCAGTGATCAAAGGAGTTCAGCCGGTTCTGTTGTGAGATAGTAACTCACTGAAAACAATGGTGGATGTGTCATTCAATTTCGTGGACTGGTTGAAGTTAGGCATTAACACCGTTGAATGCCGGCGGACTCAGTGGTGTAGAGGCGAAGTGTTCGTGCGCGAGACTGGTAGGTCCTGCATTCGAGTGTCGTGAGGCAGAATCATGGATGCGCTCTGCTGCGAAGACCTACGCTGAGACAAAACGGCCGTCCAATGATTACAGGGTTTTCATGGTGGTCTAACTCCAACTGACTCATGATCTTCACCATTGAAATTAATATAATATCCGCAAAACCCCTTATGATATTGTTTATTCTTGATGTGTTTTGTAGAGTTATCGCTTCGGCAATAGCATTGTTGATTGCTTTTGTTAAGAAGATATATGAGAAATATCCATTGAATGTCGGCCTTGCAATAATTTATGTAAGAAGTGTTATAAATCATTTTACTTATAGATTAATAATCTTTCATTAAATTTTCATTAATGAGATGAATTTATGTTGTCGTTATATGGTTGTGGAGGTTATTATGTTTAGAATGATAACATGGACCGATCACTGTTTGATCACCATTGAAAACTTGGAACCATTGGACAGCCGTTTCGTCTTAGAATGGAACTCTCCAACAGTTCACATTCACGATCCCACACGCAGGAATAGGACCTAGCACCTTCGGTTTCGGGCTAAAACGTCTAAATTTTAGACTTATGAGCCTGTTTTCAGAGATATTAACGTCCAATTTCAACCAATCCACGATATTGCGCGATCATCTGCCATTGTCTGAAGTGGTTAACTGTCTCACATCTAACACTGTTGAACTCCACTATTTACATTCAATACTTTTAATTATATTTCCTTGAATAATCTTCAATCAAATCGCTAAGCAAAACGTTGAATTTACATCAGATTCATTCAATGAAATGTTACAAATACATTCTACCTCCTTAATAACTTACATTGATTTATTTTGTTTTCATTTAGTCAATATGCGTTGCTACAGCGATTGGGCTTTGGAATCTCGACGTAGCTATTACTATTCAGCTTGTTGCTTGTGTACTTGATTTGACAATCTTTACATCCGCTTTATTAATTGGGGCATTAATTGAAACAAGTTTAATGGATTCTTTCAAAGTTCTATTGATAATCCTTTCAGTTATTTCAGCTATAATCATTTCAGCTATGGTTATCGTCTATTTGTTTCAACAAAATGTATATAAATAAGTTACATTTATTGGATTTAGATTTGTTCCGAAATCCTTGAATAAAGTTCTATATCAAGAAAATCTAAAAAGGCTGACATTCACAATTGATTGATCATTGAGTGGTGTTCATTGTCATGTATATCAGATCCTTCTTACTGCAGATCGAACGCTATCCACCAATTTGCAATGTGGCCACTAGTCTAAGTGACTCGACATTGTATGCACTATGTTAAGATAAGATGGTGGTTGGAGTTAGTCAACAGGAAACCCTGGGCTCAGATTTCGTGCTATTTGGCACTCATCAGTAAGGTGTACCTGTAATCTTGAGGGAACTGATGCTCCCTGACAGATTCGATCCTATGTCACCCAGCTTCAAAGTCAGAGACGTTGCAAGTAGGTTATCCGGGCCACGACTGACCTTCTGTAGGAGTGAGATGTATTTACAATTGATTGACAACTGGATGGTGGTCACTTTCCGGGGTCCATTGTTTCTTGTTGACTACCTACAACCACCATTATAATAACAATAGGAATGAAGGAACGATGAATTTTATAAGAGACAGTTGATGGAAGACGTACAAATGAAATACTTAATGCTTGGTTTTCATATTTTAGAATTGGTACTCAGTAATAAACTAGTTATCCTTGCCAAATCTCCGTTCACTTCAATAGTATCGGAAGTTTTGTATGACATGCTTAAGTACTTGATCATTAAGATGGGAGAGAAAGATTTTGTTCATTTTTTTCAAAATAGATGACTCATCAGAAATAGTTTTAACGCATTATTAAATTCAACGGTTATTAGGTACTGATAAATCTTCTGATTAGACGCTTGAAGCAATTTCGTAAGCTCCCACGGCGGGGGTGTTGTTTAGGAAATTGAGAAGACGGAAATCGAATATCTGGCACCTCAACCGGGTTGGGGGATATGGAGGATCCACCTAGTGGAGTTCGAAAACCCTCAATCCGAACCGATGGTGAACATGGCATTCAGGATCCTGAAGGTATTAATGACACATGAACCAGTCGTCGGTCACTGACTACCACGGGACTGTATCTTTTGGCATTGCTCCTCTGGGGCCAACAGATACATATGCACCACACAAATCTCATTTGATTTTTATGAAGGCTGTGATACCGACCGGGTTCCCAAACCGAAACAGGTGGTTCCCTTGAGCAGCCGCACCCGGAGCCCTCTACCCAAATGTCTGATCCACAAGGTATTGGAGCATCGTAACGAGATGCAGTCTCATGGTAGCCGGTGATCAACAAAAGGTTCATACGCTATTTGTTCCCTCCGGGTACTGCAGCCCATGTGAACCATTGGTTTGGAATCAGAATTTCCAGCCGCCCTAGGTGAACTCTTCCTGTCACCAACTCGACTTAACCCCCTTCCGGACATTCGCTCTTCCACCTCTCAAATTCGCAAACAACAGTAACGCCACGAGAAAGCAGTGAGTAGGACTTCCTTGGCAGTGGTTGTATGCACGTGGCCATGAGAGAGCATTTCGAAAGAGAGAGCTGACTCTTCCCAATCACGGCCGTACCAGGGCATTTGTGGGCCTTTAGATCAAAGGCTCCGGGTGTGGCCCCTAAGTAAACCACTTGCTTCGGCTTAAGCACACAAGCAGTATCACAGACCACACGCAAATCAAGTGACTTGTGTGGCACATATGTATTTGGTGCCCCTTTGCTCTACCATTGATGTGTTCCAATAAATAATAAATAAATAAGCTCTTCTCATAAGCCTAAGGCTAAATCTACACGACACAACTTGAACACGAAATAAAAGGCGACGAATATAGAAAGAACGCTTTACTTCAAGGTTAGTTTGTGTACAGAAAATTGAAGGTATTAGTAGAAGTTCAGATGACCTTGGATTTCTGGAAGGTTTTGCAGCCCAACTAAACATATTATCAGGATAGGTAACTATTCATTCGGAAATGTGACACATGACTCTTCACTTTGTAGATGTTTCTGAGACATGTGTATGGAATGTTGATTGGACAAATTGTTTTCGAGAGTTGACAGGGCTCCTCTAAGCCTTTTCCAAAGAATATTCAGGATCTCTCCAACAAGTACACTGATAAATTATGCTATACATTCATGTTTGCCAATTGTTCAAATATTAATTTATTCTCACTTTTAATTTCTTTACAGGTAAAGGTAGTGATATTTCTGTTCATATGTACAGAAATATTACTATTTATTGTAAGTTGAATACACTTACACTTCACTTATTTAGAGTAGAATTACTTTCTAGTAAATGTGATCTGTTTTATTATTCAGATTTCAAAAATTACACACTATCCAATCGGTACTTAAGACAGATGAATCAGGAGGTAAAACATCAGACAGATTTGAATCATTAGTCATTGTATTGTGTTTAAGACTACAATTGATTAGTTTCTTATTGAAATTTGTGCATGTTCACTCCGGCACTCAAACCCAGTCCTAACGAATAATTAGAAGATTCAAGTAAACAATATCAAGTGAATTGAAGCTTCACCTCACTGCACAAGCAAGTGGCTCTTAGCACTCAGTAACCATGCAGATAAAGTGATAGCGTTTGAACTGGATTGTACTGAGTTCAACTGCAAGAGTGAACATCACTTCTGAAATACAAATACATCCACTTGACAAGTTTTAAATAGGAACTAAACGAACGTCCTTGATTTCACTAATAACCACTATCTATCTTTGCTTTCAAGGCTTCTTGTTCAATCATTTCATACTTAGGTATGAAACTCTGGTCATCAGTGCCATCAGTTAGTTCATTTCATTCTTATAACCATTATAACCATATAATAATAATTCTCTTTAATTTTATAGATGACAATATTTTACAGTCATTTCACCGTTGGAAAATCACGATATCGATTATTTTATCCAAATTATACTTTGGCAGCATTATTATTATATATTATGTTTTCAACAGCTTTACCAATCACTGATGATCTGGTTTATACCATGAGGAATAATTGGAATGTAACAAATTCAACTGGATTTTCACTTTATAATGATACAACCTTATAGTTTCACTTCATTACAGACTATAAAACTTGGTTCCATATTGAATGTCTTAAATATATGATAATACATATTATTCAAGTGAAGCTATTGTATAAGACCAAAGACTTTGAGAATAAAGATGAAGATATAATTTGTAGTCTCGAATATTCTGATTTGTGTGTAGTGGCTTTGCTTCGTCAATCAATCACTCTTGTAATCGTAACTATATAGACCTCAATAGTGTTTGAAAGAGGTGAGACGACCCTTGAGCGAAACTAAAGAGAGTTTGAGAATGTCCACCTACATAATGTCGTTAAATGATGGTTATAAACCGATGTGTGAGGAATAGGGATTAATATTTATAGTTGATAGCTAGGGTTAAGAATCAGATATATGTTTTCACAATGAAATAACATCAACTAGAATGCCCAAACTCTATTTAGTTAAATGAATGAATTAATTTCGCGCCAAAACTTAAGATCGGTTATCGTAAACCTGATTGGTTCGTCCATAAATTATAGTCTTGCAGGCGAAGAGAATCAGCAACTGTAGTGGTTTATTTTGAGATCACAAAACTACAAGCACATCGAGGGTACTTAAAGCTGGGAGGCGACTAAGCATAAGTTAACGGTTTCATAGACACATTGATGGTAAAATTGCATAAAGGCAGAAGAAAGGCAAGGCAAGGCTAGGACTAATGATAAGACGTGAGTACATATATACATAAAGAGGACGATGAATTATCGAGTGATATTTAAGCAATCGACATTTTAACAAGGTTGTTTTCTACAGGACAAGGTTGCCGATCCTATGCCTAACTCTTCTACTTTATCTGGGCATCAAACTAACAACATATCTGGAAAAGCTATAGGTGGAGCTAATGTAGATGTAGTTAATACTTCATCTCATAGATAACAGAATTGAATGTGCGGACGCTAATTGTTGTTCAATAACATTAAAGGAAGTATGTGAACTAATAGAGTTATTAAAGTGCATTAAAATTTACTCTAACGATTGTAGAACTATATTGAATGAGTGTTTAGAGGCCACACCACCTGAGCACTACACTCGACATTATCCCTGCACTAGACCGCCCCAACAGAATCCTTCTCTCCCAGCCCAACAAAAGCATCCACAGAACTTCCCTCTTTCCGCATGTTCTTTGGCAGAGACAGCAAATGTATTGAATGAGAAATTAGGTGGATATGCCCAATTTATAGTGATGTGACGGGAAAAAAGTCAAAATTCGATTGAGTTAATCATTATCAGTCTTGTTCAACATTACTTGCGTTTTGATTCAATGTGATGATTATTCAGTGTGGTAGTTGTTCTCTCGTCTGATATTTTATTCTGCATGATATACGATATTCTTGTATTCTTTTCTAGTAGGTGGTTTAGTGGAGCACGTAGACGATGGAGATCAGGGAGGAAGGTACCATAATGGCTGACCAATCCGAAGAACGATCGTAGGGTAGGAATGTCCCTAGATCTAGGCACAGTTCTGACAGCTTCAGTGTTCTCTGAATCTGGTCGTCGTCATTTTTTAAGGTTGCTATGAGATCCTAGGAGCCGAATCTAACATTCAAACAACATGACATATCATATAGTTTAACGCAGAATCACAGAATATCTTGGTAAAATATGAAAATCATACATTCAATACATTCTTTACACATATTCTATCAGTTGTCCTTTATATGCTTCATGATTCTTCCAACTCTACTTTTATTCCAATTCCTATCTGTTTCCTATCTCTCTTCTTCACTTTGAACTTCTCAGTCTTCTACTGTCAGACATTCCATTTCTGATTGGTATTACACTCTAAGTACATCTGACAACGTAAGTAGCATACACCTCAATTCTATGCTTTCAGATAGACTAAAAAAAATAGTAAAGATGAACTAATGTACTTTCAAGAAAATGAATTCCCTGAAACCGTTTACTAAACAGAAATCAAACATAGTAAGTCAATCAATTTGACATTAGTTAGACATTATCACAACTGGATTCCAGTCGGCTCACTGATCTAGAGGTTAAGTGTTTGCTTGAAACTGTGTTCCGCTGCTAGCCATCTTAAGGCTATATCGATGCAATCCATACAGGATGCACATATTGTTATATCCCGATAAGAATAATGAATGATAAATTTTGGGATCCATTTATGGGTCAATACTTGAGTATATTTTTATCGTATAATTGTTATGTAACTAAACTATTCATATTCATGTTGCTCGTGTTATAAGCTTTTATTTGGCTCATAGACTATTACTATACGTTCTATCATTCTTGAATTATGCCCTGTCTATTAGTCACTGTCTCCCACATTTACAGCCACATTTAGCCAAATCTTGTACAAATGTTGTTTCATATTTTATGTTACCTTGTGATTTGTCTGATTGATATATAAACCGAGTATGTTTGAAACAAACGATTCATATTGCAGAGGCTGAGATTGGTGTTCTGGACTCAACTGGCTGGGTTAAGCGGAAAGCAGAACCGATCAGGACTCTAGGCTACTCGCACGTGTTTTATGCGTCACTGGTTCGGATAATAGTTCGCTGCTCTCTGATTAGCGGTATAGTTGCGTTATACAATAAACAGAGCACACAGGTTCACAAGTTATAACACATATATATCAACAAGAGACTCATCAGTTGCAGTCTCAAACAACATCTAGAGAGAAATATATTGGTTTCTTAATCAAATTGTCGTTCATTTCAAAGGATTTGTTTGTTTGCTTGTTTGTTTGTTTTTAATATCAAATACAATGTCCTTTGGATTCATTCATGTCTGAGTAGACAGTTAGTTAAGCAAAACTCCACAAGTAGTGTTTTTTTTTAATCACTCAAGTGTTTTAATGAAGTTAATATAAACAACATTTTGCATCAGGTACATTATATTATACATTGAATTCATACGAAACACAGGTACGCTATTATTAATATTATAATGCGATTCATGTTAAACTATCATTGAAAACCTGTTAGCAATGGACGACTGTTCCATTCCAGTACCGTAGGACTCCTTCATGCGGGACTCAAACCCAAGAAATTCAGTGTCAAGCTTATTTTTCACATTGTTCATTGTAGTTATGATATCTATTGTAAATTGATATTTGATTCAAAACCAATTCTGATAAATCTGAATTGTCCCAATAAAACCCTATGTAATACGTAACCAAAATATCAATTTGTTATTATAAAAACAATACTGGTTTGCGTACAGTTTACATTTACATATTTAACAGTTGAATTTGTGGGTTAATTGAAGCTAGACCACCATGCGAAACTTGAAAACACTGGATGGTCGTCTCGTTCTGGTATGAGACTCCTCAACTGTATTCACGCAAAGTCTCGCCTTGCGAGATCTGAACCCGTTACCTATAAGTCTCGCAGGCGAATCCTCAATCTATAGACCAGCGGTGTTAATGCCTAAATTCAACTAATTCACGAAATTGAGTGACACATCCAACATTGTCTTCATCGTGTTACTACCTTACAACAGACCCAGGTTGAACTATACTGGTCACTGCTACTCACTAGAACTCCGGGGAATACTTTTTGGAACCAGTTACTGGTGAGCATATGATGATTATAATCCATATTGGGTTTTTCGGATGTTACAGTAATCCAATAGTTGAATACATGGAAAACCTTGAAGCAATAGTTCGATTTCCATATGCAGTTTTGTGGATACCCACTTTTTAAGAATCTTATACCAGAACGAAACAGCTTTTTGATACTTCCAATTCTTCAATAGTGATCTAATTTAGATAGACACATAAATTTAACTGTATCCAATTATATAATTCAATTTATGTTATATTCTAATTCTAGATCATCTTTATAAACATGTTGGGAATCGTTCAAATTATTCCATGCATTTACATTATAAGAAGTAAAGTTCCAAATATATCGACTTATGCAAGAAAAGTAAATTTGAGGTTTAGAATTAATAACAGGTTTTCATAATTCTTAACATTCAACTACTTATTACACTATTTATAAGGATACTTTTCTTGCTACCGTAAGTTAATGAATCAATAACAATCTTAATTCTATTTTTAGTTATGTAAAACGATCTGTAGAAAGTTTTATGATACGATCAATTGTTTCCAGTGTATTAGTGTACGTTATTCAACTTTATTTCTATGTTATTTATAATCTCAATAGTTGAGATCATGAATCAATTGAACTTAGACTTAAAGAGTGTTATAACTTGTGACCGCTGATTAGAAACTAGTGACTTATCGATCGAATCAATGATACGTAAACCCGTATAAGCAGCCTAGAGTTTCGATTGGCTCTGCTTTCCACCTAGCCCAGTCAGTTAAATCCAGAACAGCAATCCGAGCCTCTGTGACATAAATCATTATATTTCAAACATACTGAGTTTATATACCAATCAAACAGATCACAAGGTAACATAAAATATGAAACAACATTTATACAAGATTTGGCTAAATATGGCTGTGAATGTGGGAGACAGTGACTAATAGACAGGGCATAATTCAAGAATGATAAAACGTATAGTAATAGTCTATGGGCTAAATTAAAGCTTATAACACGAGAAACATGAATATGAATAGTTTAGTTATTTAATAATTGTACGATTAAAATGTACGTTTAGTATTGATCCATAAATGGATCCCAAAGTTACCATTTATTATGTTTATCGGGATTTAACAAAGAGGTACTTCCCGGAGTTCAAATGAGAAGCAACGACCAGTGGAGTTCAACCAGGCCTGTTGTGAGATAGTAACTCACTGAAAATAATGGTGGATGTGTGGCTCAATTTCGTGGATTAATTGAAGTTAAGACATTAACACTGTTGGATGTCGACCGGCTCAGTAGTCTAGAGGCTAAGTGTTTGTGAGTGAGGCCGATAGGGGTTGGATTCAAATCTCGCTAGGTGGAATCGTGGTTACGCACTGTTGAAGTGTCCCATACCACGATGAAATGATCGTGCAGTTTTCCAGGTTTTTAACGGTGGCTTAATTTTATTTGACTCATGATCTCAAATATTGAAATTACTATAATATCCACAAAATCCCCTTCTCATATTTATAAACCGTTAGTTTTAATAATTTTATACTAATTTCCAACCAATGAAATCAATCTATTGAGAGAAGAGAATTTTCTGGACGAACCAATCAGATATTTCATAACAAGTTTTGGATTTTGGCGCGAAATTCATTCAACCATTTCGTTGGCATTTTAACTAATGTCATAGTCCATGATGAAAAACCTGAATTATAATTATTAATCATCAACTGTAAATCATAATCCTTATTCCTTAAACTGCTTCATAACTGTCATTTAACCCAAAAGAAAAAGTAGGTAGACACTCTCAAGAACACTTGGGTATCACTATAATGTCGTACATATATTATAACTCCACCATTTTTCTTCACTACGATGTCATTTACTCACTTATCTTTGTGGAACAGATCCTGTCGAAACGACAAACACATGTCAGAACACTACTTCAGTTAACTGTTCAAAAGAGGATATGAGTCGGTTGATATGTCAGGGTTTGAATATATGATTAACGTAAACCAGCATCACAATGATGGCAAGTGTGAGCAGTTAATGTAGTCTGCTCAATAGTTTTAATAAAATAATTGTGAACATTGAGGAAGAATATTATGATATACACCCTTCTATTAATCAGTCCAACTGATATTTTGATTAGATTAATCACTGACCAAACTGTTCTCAATAGCTTATTAATTGAAATGATGACATTTATTTAGACACTAGACTGTTAGAAATATCCAACTCTATTTATAAAGCATTTCATGAACCGATGTTTATATTTGACATTGTTTGAATGACTTCACTTCATTTGTGACAAATATCCTGACTGAGCGTATGAATTGGTTTCCTAAGCTCTTCTAATAAGTCACAGGCTAAATCCACATGACAACATGAACACGAAAGGAAAGGTATGAAATGTAGAAAGAACGTTTATTTCAGCGTTAGCTTGTGTTCAGAAAGTCAACACTATTTACAACATTTCACGTAACCATGTGCTTCTGAAAGTTCATGGAACTCTTCTAAACATGGAATGAGAATGAATAATCATCCAGTTAAAATATTAGACGCTGATCTCCACATTCTCGATGTATCTTGGAAACGTTTATGCAGTGCTGATTAGATTTAGCATTTCCTAGAGTTTTCTGTGCCTTCTAAAGTTTTCAGGGAATATCCTGGATCTCCCTAACAATCTGGTGAGCCACATGTTTTAAATAAACTTCCATAACTGAATTACTTACATCGTAGCAAAGTTAATTACACGCTTAGTAAGGAAACTGAAATATTAGGTCACATTTTGAATGATGAACAACTAAGTATTATGATAATAATGATTTATCAGATGAATTCATGACTCAATGAAAGCTGGACCACTATGTAAGACCTGGAATAATTGAACGACCGTTTTGTTCTGGCATATGAGTCCTCAACAGTGCGCATACACGATCCCACACTCGTGATCCAAACTTAGAACTTGTCGGTCTCACGCGCGAACGCTTCACCTCCAGAACACTGAAACAGCATCCAACAGTGTTAATGTCTAACTTCAACAAACAATATTTCCTTAAAAATAATCTATGAACTGAAAAAACATCATTTCAAAATGACTTATCCAACTATCGTCTTTTCATCCGTAACCGTTGCCTTTTTACTGTGTTAGGATATTCAAATCTTATTACATTCATTTTTAGATTAGTAAGTAAATCCTCCACTGTGTTTAGATGTCCATTTTTTTTCTCTACTTTATAGCTTCATTGCAGTTGTGACAGCATTATTGATTGCATTTGTGAAGGAAATAAGTGATACATTCCCATTGAATGTTATTACTTTGTTTATTTATGTAAGAATATTGAATGTAATTGATGAGTTATGTTCTAATATAACTGAGCAACATGATTGTTCAATGTATTAAGCAAGTTTATATGGTTTACAGTAACTTGATGGATTAAATAATGAGCTTTTGTCAAAGATTGATCTATACAGCAATACACATCAAATGTTTGGTTGCTTTTTAGTACTGTCATACAAATATTGAAACTTTTTTGTGTATAATCCAATAAACTTGAATCTCTGAAAGACTCCTCGTGTCGGTTATTACGTTAAGCTCATTTACCCTATGCTCGCCTCTGGATAGTACGTTTCGTCTTAGTATGGGACACGGCGTGTATGTGTATTGCTGAGAAGTCCCATATTTGAACGAAACGGTCGTCCAGTGTTTTCAGGTTTTCAGTGCTGGTCTAATATTGATAGACTCACGATCTCAATCAAAAACGTATTACATAACCTAAGATTATGCATTTTGCAGTAGATACAATCAATTGAATGGAATTCATCACTCTACATCAACTTCATTGACTACGAAAAGGCATTTGATAGCGTGGACAGAACAACACTATGGAAACTTCTTCGACACTACGGCGTGCCTCAGAAGATAGTCAATATCATACAGAACTCATATGATGGATTACACTGCAAAATCGTGCATGGAGGACAGTTGACAAAGTCGTTCAAAGTGAAGACCGGTGTTAGGCAAGGTTGCTTACTCTCACCCTTTCTCTTTCTCCTGGTGATCGACTGGATCATGAAGACGTCAACGTCTGAAGGAAAGCGCGGGATACAATGGACATCTAAGATGCAGTTGGATGATCTAGACTTCGCAGACGATCTGGCCCTTCTATCCCAAACGCAACAACAGATGCAGGAGAAGACGACCAGTACAGCAGTAGTAGGTCTCAATATACACAAAGGAAAAAGGAAGATTCTCCGATACAACACAGAATGCACCAATCCAATCACAATTGACGGAGAAGATTTGGAAGATGTAAAAACCTTTACGTATTTGGGCAGCATCATTGATGAAAAAGGGTGGATCTGATGCAGATGTGAAGGCGCGGATCAGTAAAGCAAGAGCAGTATATTTACAACTGAGGAACATCTGGAACTCAAAGCAACTGTCAACCAACACCAAGGTCAGGATTTTCAATACAAATGTCAAGACAGTTCTACTATATGGGGCAGAAACCTGGAGATCTACGAAAGCAATCATCCAGAAAATACAGGTGTTTATTAACAGTTGTCTACGCAAAATACTTCGGATCCGTTGGCCGGACACTATTAGCAACAACGTGCTGTGAGAGAGAACAAACCAGATTGTAGCGGGGGAAGAAACTAGGAAAAAGTGCTGGAAGTGGATAGGACACACATTGAGGAAAGCACCCAACTGTGTCACAAGACAAGCCCTCACATGGAATCCTGAAGGCCAGAGGAAAAGAGGAAGGCCAAAGAACACATTACGCCAGGAAATGGAAATAGACATGAGTAAAATGAACAAGAATTGGATGGAACTAGAATAGGAGGCCCAGGACAGAGTAGGTTTGAGAATGCATGCTCCATTAGGAGTAACAGTCGTAAGTAAAGAAAGCAATTTTGCAGCAGATAGTTCGAAGACGTTTCAATCATAAATCCCATAGCACTCTATACACTGAAAAACATTTGCATTGGAATTTATCTACGTAAATTCCTGCATTGTTCGTCGACTCTTCAGTTGATATTTTAAGGAAGTTCTCCAGAAATATCAATGAACCGACTTATGTCATTTGACCTTCATGTTGAAGCACAAGTCGCTTACCAACATTCTTCAACAAAATCTGTCCTGAGCAATTCTTTCCAGTTGTTTCTAGTTGTTATTCATCCTACTCATATCTCCTACAAGTTCTCGTCGAAGTATGTTCTTTGGCCTTCCTCTTTTCTGTTTCCGCTTGGAAATCCAAGTTAGTGCTTGCCTCATGATACAGTTCGATGATTTTCACTATGTATTTCCTGTCTTCATCCAAATTCTTTCCCCAATATCCTTTTGAGCAACAAGCTGTTTTGTTTCCTCCCACAGAAGGCGGCTGTTACTGATGCTTTCCGGTGAACGGACATTGAGTATTTTGTGTGAACAATTGTTTATCAATACTCGAAGTAATGGTTAGAAGGACAAACGTTTATTATCTTATTAGAAGTTTGACGAACCATCTGAATCGATTAAATCATGGATTGATAAACATTATATAATCAAACCTTTAAATACATTTTTGTTTAATCGTGTCCATCGTCCATCTCATAATTTCAGACGATAACCTTAGCTACAGCTATTGAAATATTGGATATATTGGTGGATATGGGTGCTAAACTTGATGCTTTTGGAATCAGTCTAACATTATTTACATCGGCATTACTTATTGGTGCAGCTATCAAAACAAGATTAGCAGATTATTTAACGGCGATTGTAATACTGCTTATAATCACTGCCATTTTAATTGCTGTAGCAAGTTTTCTAATCACAATTTTTAAACATCCGGTATGTCAATAAACATAATTAATTCATTTACAAATTAGGTTATCTCGATTTTGCGGTATTCTCTGTGAGATACTCAGGTGTACTTCACTGTTACTTTATACTATGTATATTTTCACAATAAATACATACTGGTGAGATACTATTTAGTATTTAGACACCTAACTGACGAGTGCCAAGTAGCACGAAACTCGAGTCCAGAGTTTCCTGTCGACTAACTCCAACCACCATCTTATCACAACATAATGCACACAATGTCCAGTCACCTAGACTAGTGACCACATTGCAACTTTGTCGATAGGATTCGATCTGCACTAAGAACGACCTGATTCACATGACATTGATCACCACCTAGTGATCAATAAATTGTAGATACATCGCAGTCCAACAATAGATCAGTTGCGACCTGGATAGCTCAATGATAACGCTACTGAGATTTTTATGTTGGATCCGATGATATTATTCAGTCTCATAGTAATTAAAAATGAACTTGTATTTTTCATCAGATTTAGATAATTGGAATTCCGGAAAATATTTATCGTCGTTCTTTCACATCAGTAACCAGAATCTAAGCCGACCGAACATAATTTATGGACGAATCAATGAGGTATGAAATTCAACAATCTCAGCAGTGACCAGCTTTGAGAAAAAATTTCCAGGGCTCTAGAAAGGCCAGTAGATATAATACGTGTCGAGAGTAAGAAAGTAACCTATCAAAGATAATTGCGCGATGTCGTAGATTGATTGTATTTAGATATCAAAACTGTTGGATGCCAACACAGTGGTTTCGTACTTCAGAATTCCAGAATGAAATTGAGGACTCTGGATTCGATTGGCAGAATATATGAATTATAATTGAAAGAATGTAAGAAATGTATTACCAGCAGTAGGAATATTGTTTATTTTCAGTATGAAATTGTGGAGATTGTAGAATTCCATTTGTAAGCACCAGACTATCGTTTCGTTCTAATAGGAAATGATGTGCAGCAATGTGCATCTACGACATTTACAACCGAGATTCGAGTTCAGAGCCTTCAGTGTGACGCACGAATGCTCAACATCTTGACTTGAGTGTTCTAGAGGTTTAGTATACGTGATCTCAATAACATCGTTTACCTCATTAAATCCAGTCATGTTTTCATAATATTCGATTTATATACAACTTCCGTTAGTTAAATACGAACTCATCAATATTTTTAATTCATTTTCAGTCAGCAGCGATCATATTCTACATAATTACAGATATATTGCTATTTGTTGTGAGTTAAAGTCATCTATATTTCATTTATTTAAAGTAAATTTGTAGTGTCTGGCATTATGTCAATCCCACTCAACTTATTCTAGCTCACGGACCGACCTATTTATTCATTCTTCCTGAGTCATATTTTGAACCTTGGTCATTACTCACTTCGCCTTGCCTTGCTCAGCTCTTTGCCTTGACTCGCTGAGTGAGTTGTCTCACTCGACTTCTTTATTGCATATCATTTTGTTTCGCTTCAATATTCGATCGACAATTGTACAAATATACATATTCAAAACTTCATTCTCGTATTTGACTTATTTTAATTCCCTTATTCACTAACGTTTCACAACTAGACCAGTGAGCCGGCATCCAACGGTGTCAGCGTCCAAATTCAATCGATCCACGGAATTGTGAAACGATCTTATACTGTGTGCAGTTAGTAAATGCCTCACTCCAATAGGTTCGAATCGCTCGGGCTGGATCGTGGATGTCCACTGCTTAGTGGTCCTAAACTAGAACGACACGGCCGTCCATTGCTCCTAGGTTTTCACTGATAGTCTAACATCAATCGATTCATGATCATTATTTTAATATGTATTCAATTGAGATTGTGTGTTCATTTAACCAACACTTAAAAAGGTATTCGTTATCAGGTTTAATCTAACTGTTTCACTTCATTTATTTTATAGATAACAATATTTATCAGTCAAATAACAGTTGGCAAATTACAATTACGTATCTTTTTTACAGAATATACTTTAGCTGCATTATTATTATATAATATGTTTTCAACTACATATTTAACCACTACTGGTATGATTTGTAACATAACCAGTACTTGTAATAGTTCAAATGCATCCATTTATCCATTCAACAATTTACCGGGTTATATAATTTGAACTTGAAAACTTACATATTACAAAACATAATCGGTTTTCATCTTTTTGTTTATTTATATCAAACTTCAAAGCATCTAACCACCTTATGAGATGTTTTCTTGTTGAATAAAGTTACGAATTCTCTATGTTCATTTTGTTCAGTGAAAACATCAAGGAATCCCTTTCAAATATTTAGTGCGTTTTGTGAAATTTGAGAAAACTAAGCTGTGAAATTTTGTACTGTTTGTTTGAATCTTCTCATTGTTTTCTAGGACTGCAATTGATCAGTCTTTCTGTTATCAGCATATGTGCACTCTGTGAGGTTTATCTTGATATATCCTTACGTTACAAGCGTTTTGAGCAAAGATGGACAACGGTTAGTATTGGAATCCAGTTTGATGCGTGTTTTGTTCTATTTGAGGCTTGTCAGATGAATGTACCTGAATCAGAGTTGGTGTTCACTTCGGCACTCAAACCCAGTACCACTCACTTCAAATACCATCGCGTTATCCACTCATATACTGATTTCTGATAGCCACATCATCTCTGAGATGCAAGTACATCCAATAGGCCGTCGACCAGCATTCTGCGACCCACTCTCTCCTCAGCCTTCCTTTCTATCTCTATCCAATTGTTATTCATTCTTCTCATGTCTGTCTCCATTTCTCAGTGTAATGTGTTCTTTGGTCTCTTACTTCTCCTTTGGCCCTGGGGATTCTAATTTAGGGTTTAAACACTCATTGATTGATAAGAACTATGAGGATTATGATTACCTTAAAACAAAATAGTCATCGTATCGGCTAATTGGGCAGTAGATAGATAGACAAACTAATTTATATGTTGCCTAAAACGGTGTCTTCATAATAAACTCAATGTCCGAATTATAACTCTTCATCATGAAAGCCGAGATTCTTTGAAACTTACGAGGCCAATGGCACTTCTGAAAACCACAACAACAATTTGTATAGGAACATGGAGTGTTCGGACAATGTGAAGGAAGAAGAAACTACTATGGAGGACAACTGGAAGGGGATCAAAGAAGCATTAACTTTAACATATCAGTTTTAAAATTACTTTACGTGTTTGATAATGTAAACCTTAGTTGATTGGAAGAACTAGCGACGGCGGCGGAAAAAGTTTCCAGAGAAGGAAATATGAAACAGCTTTACGATGCAAGGAAGAAACTAGCAGGGAAATATAGTAAACTAGAGAGACCGATCAGAGACAAAGAAGGCAGGCCAATCACTGAAATTCAACAACAGAAGAATAGATGGGTAGAATACTTCGAGGATCTCATGAATAGGCCGGCTCCAATGAATCCACCGGACGTCGAAGTAGCACACACAGATCTTCCTAAACATGTCAATCCACCAACGACGGAAGAAATCAGATCGGCCATCTGAAAAATCAAGAGCGGAAAGGCAGCAGGATCCAACAACATACCAGCTGAAGCACTGAATTCAGACATAGAAGTAAATACAAACATGTTTCACCTTGTATTCGAGAAGACTTGGGAGGAGGAACAAGTGACGATGGACTGGAAAGAAGAATACCTCATCAAGATTCCAAAGAAAGGAGACCTGAGCAAATGCGAAAACTACAGACGAATTACACTACTGTCAGTACCATGGAAAGTCTTTAACAGAGTGCTACTGAACCGGATTAAAGACGCAGTAGACGCCCAACTTCGAGACCAACAAGCTGGATTCCGTAGGGAACGGTCGTGCACGGACCAAGTCGCGACACTACGCATCATCGTTGAACAATCAGTTGAGTGGAACTCGTCACTGTACATCAACTTTATTGATTATTAAAAGGCAGTTGGCAGTGTAGACAGGGGAACGTTATGGAAACTTCTTCGACACTACGGAGTTCCTGAGAAGATTGTCAACATTTTCCGGAACTCATACGACGGACTACAGTGCAAGGTCGTGCATGGAGGACAGCTGACAGATACATTTCAAGTAAGGACCGGAGTCAGACAAGGGTGTCTACTCTCCCCCTTCCTCTTTCTTCTGGTGGTCGACTGGATTATGAAGACCTCAACATCTGAGGGAAAACACGGAATACAATGGACAGCTCAGAATCAATTAGACGATTTGGACTTCGCAGATCACCTAGCCCTCCTATCGCGTACACACGAACAAATGCAGATAAAGACAGCCAGTGTAGCATCAGTCTTTGGATCAGTAGGCCTCAGTATACACAAAAGGAAAACCAATGTCCTCAAATTCAAAGCGGAGAACAGCAATCCAATCACTCTTGATGGCGAAACTCTGGAAGATGTAGAATCCTTCACATGCCTGGGAAGCATCATCGATGAACAAGAAGGATCAGATGCAGACGTAAAGGCGAGGATTGGCTAAGCAAGGGCCGCATTCCTTCAATTGAAGAACATATGGAACTCAAAACAACTGTCTCTCAATCAATATCAAAGTCACAATGTTCAACAAGAACGTCAAGGCAGTTCTACTGTATGGAGCTGAAACTTAGAGAACTACTACAACCACCATCAAGAAGATACAAGTATTTATAACCAGTTGTCTGCACGAGATACCCAACATTGATTATTCGGATACCATCAGCAACAGTCTTCTGTGGGGGGAACAAACCAGCTTCCAGGTGAAGAGGAAATTAGGAAGAGACGATGAGAATGGATTAGACATACATTCCGGAAATCATCTGACTGCATCACGAGGCAATCCCTAACTTGGAATTTTGGAGGGAAGTGAAAATGTGGAAGGCCAAAGAACACATTACGTCGGGAAATAGAATCAGATATGAAAAGGATGAATAACAACTGGAAAGAGCTGGAAAGGATTTCCCAGGACAGGGTTTGATGTAGAATGCTCCTTCACGAGGAGTAACAGGAGTAAGTAAGTAAGGTGATTAGAAAGCCCAACGGCATCAGTTCATGAAGTCAGAAACTGTTAATCTTAGTCATACTGGTGAATATGGACTACCAGGTTGAGATGACATAGCTTTGAACCGTTTTTAACTCTAGGGTTTGAGTTTAAATATCCCTTCAAACGCAACTTTTCATTCTATTACCACATTATTTCGATTTCTTCACTATTCATCTTGGTAATCTCACCATGTTTATACTGTGTAGGAACTTGAACTGAAGAAGATTTGTACTCGTCTATGTGTTGATCGTGAATGATTCACTGACTGACTGAACTAGAACTTTAAACAACTTTTGTGCTGGAATTCACATTCTAAATTTAATTTAGTTAATATATGTAACTTATGCTAACATTGTTTAAAATATCAATAATGTTCTCATAAGTTGATAACAACTCTAATTAAATATTTTTGATTGAGACCACGAACCGATTGATGTAAGACCATCACTGAAAACCTAGAACCACTGGACGGCTGTTTCGTCCTGGTATGGAACTCCTCAGCAGTGCATATCCATGATCCCGTCCTCTGTATTCGAACCCACGACCTTCGGTTTCGCCAGCGAACTCTTAAACTCTAAACCACAGACCCGTCACCCAACTATGATAATGTCTGACATCAACCAATTCACATAATTGCGTGACCATCTATTGCACTGAGGTACATACCTGTCTCGCTGTTACTGTATGAACATCCTGATTAGATTAACTGATAGGTTGTGGATGCGCATTGCTGAAGAGTCTCACAATAGAAAGAAACGGCCGTCCAGTGATTCCAGGTTTTCAATGGTTGACTAACATCAATCGGTTCACGATCTCAATCAAAAACTTGATAATCTCTACAACTCTATACTGATAAGTATAGTTAAATATCTTCAAACTGAGATTATTTTTTTATGATAAACTTCTCAGTCAGTTAGCTCCAACGTAGAACCAGGCATATATATGCATCAGTCCAAGTTGCCATACTTCATAAGCACAACAAGATGATCACCAAAATCATAGAAGTTATAAACTTCTGATTAAAACAATATGCTTTTCAAGTAAAGATGGATAGTGCCTATCACTGGAATCCAGGACGCGCGTTTCGTCCTATAACGATGAGAAGATACAAGCAAACAACACCAAGTGAATTTAACTTCACCCCAGTGCACAAGCAAGTGGCTATCAGGACTCAGTAGCTAAGTGAATAATGCGATGGCGTTCGACGCGGTCATTGGGTTCGAGTCCCGGAGAAAATGTCAATTCTGGAATCCGGGTACATCCAGCTGACGAGACATAAATAGGATGAAACATGCGTCCCGGATACTACTGCTAGG
Organism: Schistosoma haematobium; assembly: GCF_000699445.3. NCBI lineage: Eukaryota > Metazoa > Platyhelminthes > Trematoda > Strigeidida > Schistosomatidae > Schistosoma > Schistosoma haematobium. The sequence goes on from NC_067201.1 coordinate 22,988,533, forward strand.
CACTATCCATCTTTACTTGAAAAGCATATAGTTTTAATCAGAAGTTTATAACTTCTATGGTTTTGGTGATCATCTTTGATCCGTCTTTGCTTAAACAGCTTGTGACTTAAGGCTATATCGAGGCAACCTGCTCAGGATGTACATATGTCAACAGGAGACTGATCAATTGAATTCCTAAATAACAATCGGAAGATACAAGTATAACAACACCAAGTGAATTTATTTGCTTTTTATTTTCTTAACAAGTTCCACAACAGATCATTTTATACTTCTTAAGATATGATTAGTTGTTCAATTCAACGGACTTTTTTCCTCCTAGTGAATGTTGAATTATTCGATTGTCTGATAATTGAAATTATTTTATGTCCTACAGATATCTAATTCATTGATTGTGTTGGCCTAATTTAAATTGCATACTAGTAGTGTGGCTAGTGTTGCTGATATCGATAGATATAAGTAGTATATATGATCACCAATCGAAAGTGAAATGTCTGACGGTAGAACGTTAAGAAGATCGAAGAGAAGAGGACAAAAACAAAGAATGATTGTGGTGGAAACGACGGAACAATGAAGTTTAATACAATTAATTGACATTTTGTAAATGAAGATTTTACTGTATGGTTCTCAGATTTTACTAAGATTTTCTGTAATGTTACATTCAAATAGAATTGGTTATCCCCGTTGTTGTTCTTGTTCACTACAGATGTAACCTAATTTAGTTGTTACAAAATAGCCAGTTTAAGTATTTCTTTGGAGAAAATCCATACTAGTTAGACAATGAAAATGAACAGATTACTACAGTAGATTTAATCATTTATCACAACTGATCTTAGGTTATGTCAAACAGTATCTCTGATCAGTGACCACAATAATAATCAAGATCCCAGACAAGAAGTATATATCCACTAAAATGGTTCAAGTAAACAATCATTGACTTCACAAATTGATATCACGTCTTGATCTCTCCACTCTTATCTGTTTTTTTCCAAACTACTTTCGTGGTAGTTAGTGATGGATTTCGTGGCAGTTGGTAGGTAGATTAATCTAAGACAAATCCTGATCAACATAGTCGATGAAGATTTTAAGTTTCATCAAGAAACTCGTCTTTTTTTACCAAGTATCCTATTCTTAATCTTAGTAATATGTATTAAATGAATTCACTACACTCAAGAAAGGAGTTCCGAGAACATCTGGTGGAATGCTGATAAAGTAAACCAATTAAATATCGGGCAAATATTGAGCACACACGACTGACCAAGATATGACTTTTGTTTCCAATGCATGAGACATGTAAGATTGGTGCGAAAGTGAGGCTTAAATTTTTTTAGGGACGAATAGATATATATAGGTCAATAAAGGCCTCTTCACTCATGTAGTCCGCTAGGCTCTAGAATTTTGTGTATCAGTATTAAAATCGAACAATGTACAACAAAGCAGTCAGGTATACTCTATTTACGTCTTCTACTTTCCTAGGCTATGTTTTACATTTATAGAAAAAACTGCTAGTTTATAACACAAAAGTTCCGTTAGGAAAACGGAACTCAAATCACTGAATTCCCTATGATTAATTATACTTTAGATAGTCGTTAGTGCTATCGTGGTGTGTTCTACTTATATCGATATAAGTAGTGTGTAATGCTAGTCAGCAATAGAATGTCTGTCAGCAGAAGGTGAAGAAGATCAAGCAAGAAAGAAAGGGAACACAAAGCAATTGATACGGAAATGCAGGAACATTGAAGTCTGAGATGATTGACTGATATTTACAAAAGGGACAGTCAAGTTTAAGACAATTGATCGACATTTTGCAACTTAAGTATTTACTATATGGTTGTCATATTTTACTAAGTTGTTCTGTAATTTTGTGTTCAAATGCATTCGATTATCCCTACTTATGTTCTCTTTCACTGCACTATAACAAAGAACCGAAGAGTTTCATGTTTTGGAAGACATATCAATCCGATGAACTTCAGTGTAAATGTTCATGATGTTACTCAAACTGAGTACCCATTAGTTTAGATGGTGGTTGGAGGTAGTCAACAGGAAACCCTGGACCCGGGTTTCGTGCTACTTGGCACTCGTCAGCAAGGTGTACCTGTAATCTTGAGGGAACTGATGCTCCCTGGCGGATTCGATCTCGTGTCACCCAGCTTCACAGTCAGAGACGTTACCACTGAGCTATCCGAGCCGTGACTAACCTCCTGTAGGACTGAGATGTAATCACAATTGATTGATCACTGGGTGGTGATCAATGTCATGCTTGTCTAGTCCTTATTAGTGCAGATCGAATGCTATCGATCATGTTGCAATGTGGCCACCAGTCTAGTTGACTCGACACTGCGGGCACTATGTATTGAGATTTAGATGGTGGTTGGAGGTAGTCAACAGGAAACCCAGGACTAGACATGCATGACATTGATCACCACCCAGTGATCAATCAATTGTGACCTATTAGTTTAAATACTTGAAATGTGTCCAGCAGATTAACAAGTTATGATAGTCATTATTTGTTCAACAGATTTGTGAAACGACAGCTTAGGAAAAGGGTATATAGAACGTGGTTAGGTATTAGTGGGAAAGATTTGTAACTTAAGTGGATGATTTTGATCAAGTTTTGTTCTTTGAACTGGATGCTTTGGGCGTGTAAGTTGTTTGAGTAGTTGTTCTTTTAAAAGATGGTCTTCAGGTATTTTTCTTTATTATTTCATGCTACAAATGTATGGCAGAATGTCCTCGTATGACCAAACCATCCAGCTTAGAGAACAAAACTCTATCAAAAATTAGGTATTAGTATTATTGAAAGTAATTAGTCCCTCTTGTAAATTTTGATAGAACAATGAGAAGATGGAGTTGATCTGAAAAATATGATGTATTAACACTATATAATTCGAACAATCTGGTTACATATACACTTGTCAATGGATTGTATATGAAAATGTACAGCGCGAATAGATCACATTTTTCAGATCAAGTCCGTCTTCTCATTATTCTATGATTATTATGAGTATGTAATAAACTATAGCTGAATTATATTAATAAGTGTGATCTATGTTAGATTTTTCCTTTTGATTTGTTAACTGTTGTATGTTTGCTAACGGCCATAAATTACAGTCTGTAAGATGATGTGTGGAGGTAGTCAACAGAGTACCATGAAGTCAAGTTTCATGCTATTTAACACTGACCATCAAGGTATATTTGTGATCTAAAGAGAACGGATTTTCTCTAACAGATTTTATTCTGCGTCTTTCAGCGTCATAATCAGAAATGTTGTCTGCTGAGTTATTCTAGCCTCGACTGACCTATTGTAGGACTGAGATATACTCATAACAAAGGACGTGACATATATGACATTGGTTACTACTTAGTGATCAATTAATTATGAATTATTTATAATTTAAAATTTATTTAAACACAGATATAGGTACAAGAAGGCACCAAATAGATATGCGCCACATAAATCATTCGATTTGTGTGAGGACTCTGATGCTACCCGAGTGCCCGAACCGAAGTAGGTGGTTTTCTTAGAGGGCCACATCCTGAGCGTTCGATCTAAAGGTCTAATCAACAAGACAGTGGAGCAAAGTCAGGAGATGCAGTCTCATGGTAGCCGGTGACCAACGACTGGTTCATACGCCATTTGTTTCCTTAAGATCCTGTTGTCCGTGTGCAACATTGGTTTGGAATGAGGGTTGTCTAACTCTCCCAAGTGGACTCTCCTTATCCACCTACCCTGTTAGGGCGTCGGACATTCGCTTTTCGTCCTCTTAATCCCGTAAACAACACCCCCCCCCACGAGAGGGCAGTATGTGTATGGCCATGTGAGAGCACTTCGAGAGGGAGAGTTGACTCTCCCTACTGTCAGCCATACCAGGGCTATTGGGGGCAATTATTAATGATAGTTTCTTTTGAGCTATTTGTTCAAAAAAGACAAATCATTCAATTTCTTCTTTATATGATAACCGTTTATAATTTATCATAATGCTATTCATTTTTAACTGATAGGAACCTAATATAATAAAATGAGCTTTCATGTTATTCTGTTCAAATAGCTGTTATTTCTGTTGGATGAATTATTTTAATTTAACTTACAAGTTGGCTAAAGTAGTTTTATAAATTTGTTGAGGTATGAATTACTGTGTGAAAAAATTCCCAATGAAAAGAACAATTTGAATGGGAAAAAATCAAATGAGGTAGGCAATACTTTTCATTTAAACACAGAAACTACTGACAAATAATTAGTAATTTAATAGTTGAATTCATGAGTCGATTGGACCTAGACCACCATGGAAAACCTGGAATCACTTAATGGCAGTTCCATCCTAGTATGGGACTCCTAAGCAACGCGCATCCACGATCCCGCCTCGCGGGATCCGAACCGAGGACCCATCAGTTTCACGCACTAGCCCTTAACCTCTAGACGGTGGCGCAACTTTGTGGATTAGTTGAAGTTACACATTAACACCATTGAATGCCTGCCAGCTCAGTGCTTCCAGGTTATCCATGGTGGTCTAGCTTCAAATGAATTAAGAATTCAACTATTAAATTACTATAATATCCACAAAACCCCTCTCTGATGAAAATAATTAGTTGTATTTTACAATAGTAATAAACCGCAACCGTAAGAGCAATAACTGTATACATGAAGAAAACTTGTTCGTTATAAACGACAGTGTTTATCATTCCCTCTAGAATACACTAATCAATTGAATTCAACTGTTTAAATACATCCTTCAGTTAATTTAGGTGAGTATTGGAATATTTATTCATCTCAGATTACATGGTTTATATCTAGTTAATTTTCAGTAGACCCATTGAAATTAAAATTAATTGAAGTCATACTTTTAATATGTTAGCTTCTAACTCCTTCAGTTGATGAAAAGGGATCTCACCAAATAATATGCCATTGTCGGAATGTAAACTTTGAAAGTGTTGTAACCAACGGTTGCTGATAGAATGTTTTTAACGTCTTATTTCCTAAAAGGATAATACATTGAGACGGAAATGAATTCCATTCAATTATTAAAAAGGAACAGTAGGTGGTTACCTCTGGTTCGTATATTTGAGAAGCGTTTCTCCTCCTCTACATGTAAAATTTTGCTCCAAAGATTGGTCTGCAACACCTAAACTAATGACAAGTAAAGTAGTTGATCTCGTCGACTAGTCAACTCAGTAGCTGTGAGACATGCGTAGGCCTGAGGTCTGTAGTCATATGTCTGCGACGAATAACTAGTGGAACTATCGAGTAATCTTGAGGTTGGCCATATCGTAGTAGATAAATCAGTTGAGAATCTTCGAGTGAGGTGGTTGAGATGTATTCTCTATCCTCAACCACCACCTACTTTATCATGCGACATTAAATGACGTAGGGGTAAGGTGCAAGAAAGAGGCCTAACCAAAAACTGCCATTAACTCAAAGGTATTAATTGTTTAATCTGGGCCATTTTAATAGGTAAAAACTACCTGGTTGGAATCTGAAAGACTATCGTAATCGAGCGTTGGTGGAGTGGCTAAAGATCGGTTGGAGTGGCATAGAGACGTTCACCCTTTATCTTCCTTTGGATCCTAATTTTCGAAATTATTTTATTTCTTAGGTTCATTCTTTCGTCTCGAATCATACTTTGCATGTCTTATATTTGTTTACTATCATTGATACTACTATTTTGGTATTCACTATAGTAATTTTGTTCGTATTAGATCCGGTGTTGACTATGATTAACTTATTAGGATCAATAAAATAATGACACTGATCTTCTACAGAAACTTTAACTACATAAATTGGACCCTAGCTACAACTAATAGTATTACCAGAGTAGAGCAAGCTACGATGTCACAGTCAGAGGGGCATGACCACACAACTGTTTGGTTATACCGCCCAATGACATGATGATACTATACTTAGATTGAATCCTATTATGACCCAAACAATCTCTGAAGATGATCATTTAAAATTTAATTATATGACCCCCGTAAATAAGTACAACAAAAACATTCAGTTCAGTGATAAATATACCACAAGGTACAATTCTGAACTAATAAGTGTGAAATAAATTTATAAATGAAGTATTTACATCTAAACAAACGGTCATTCAGTGAAAAACTATTGAAACAATGAATAGATATTCACGTTCTATACATTATTTTGGACCCCATTTAATATTAGTTAATCCATGAAATTGTCGTTTTAATTGATTAGGTTCAGCCCAAGCTGAATTTAAATAACAATCATCATCATCAGCTTCAAGTTTTTTCCATTCTTCTTGTCTTTTATAATAATATGCCATCATAGCACGTTGTTGTTCTTCATTTACAATAGGTTCACGTGCTGGTGCACCAGTGCCACGTTTTGATAATTTAGCAATAATTTTAGTTTTATCATTACGTCCAACATAATCTGATAGAATTTTTTCACGATGCATTTCTTTTCCTGAAAACCATAAACTAGCATTATCTGCTGTGATTACTTCTTGTGATGCCTTGAGTAATGATTAAAAAAGAATATTCATTGATAGATTTTATAGTTTGAGTGGTCATAATGGACAATTGAATATTTTTATTCGCATAAAATCGTAAAACTTTAAGTGTTTACATATACGTCTAGGATATTATGAGAAAAATCTATCGTTTGCAAATCGAAAGTGGTATGTTGATTTCTGTACTATCCAAAAATGTTAAATGATATCGTTTTCTTAGCAAAACTGCTAGTATTATCTCTAAATGGTTCCTTATTCACCAAAGAAAACTTGTAATTGTTTCATTGTGTTTTAAAAGTGGTGTGACAAAATGAAACAATGAGCGTACTTGTTAAGTACTACATTGCTTAAGACTGACGGGCCAAGTGAAATGCTTTGTATATATATGTTGTTAACCATCTAAAAACAACGAAATTGTTATCCCAATAAAATGCTGACTCTTATCTTCATTTTTTTATATGTCTAGTATGATCAACTGACTCTTGTATCCTATTTTTTAACAATAGTAGTCAAGATTCTTAAGGTAATATATTGCCCAATACACAATTTCCCTAAGTTCTGCCTACATGATTTCAGTAATACACAAGATGAGATCGATAACAACAGAATCCTTTTATTCACAGATATGTTCAGATATAGAATCTAGATAAACATCAAAAACCCAAATCGACTAACTGAACAAAATTACCGTGAGCTACTGATTAATAACGACTTTACTAAAGACCGACCAGGAAGGGTAGTAATTTATCAGTTGTAATTTCATTTTTTTTTGCTGGAAATAATAAGTCCATTTAGTAGCATAGTCTGATTCATTTAAACAGTACAGGTTCATGTACTAAACCTTGAGTTACAATTTTGTGAGTAGGGGTGGTAATGATTTTACTTGGCTGCTTACCTGGGAAAAAAATAATTGAAAAAGTTATATTCTCCAAAATTACATAACTCTCGAATTCCTTCAAAGACCAATACTTCAAAAAAATGTGTGTATGAAATTATACTGCCAGTACCTGAGCTACCAATTTTGGGGTATTTTGGGGAAAATCCCGAAGTCAAATGACCTTCACCAATGTTTGGGGAAATTTTCGGAAACTTTGGGGAAATATTAGGGAATTTCCCCAGGTCTGGGGAAATTTTGGGGGTTTTGTGCCATTTCCCCTAAATTTCCCCAAAATTGGGAGCTCGCGTAAGTTGAACTCGGGCCAATTATAATTTTCGGAAAATAATTTGTTAACACAACTGGAAGCTGAAGGCCAAAACACTTTGACCCAAAACATTATCAGGCATTATAAAACTAAAGAAGCTGTATCTTCAAAGACAATTAGTAACATTATTTGACCTACAGTTAACACGCGCGACCATCGTAACCAATGGTTGGAGACTCTGGGTGATATATGGCTAAGAATCGACCACAATGGCGTAGATGTATAAACTCCTTTTCTTCTCTTAAACCGTGAGATTAATATTACTTCATATCTCTCTTTCTACGAATTCGAGTTAATTAACTAAGTCTTCCTTCCTATACTATATCCTTATACGCAACCTTTATTTTATATATTATACATATATGTACCTGGTCCTATGTTGTGGCTGACTGACTGACTACTATTAACATCGGATAGTAGTAGGTCAAATAGTATCCGAAGGCTAGGTACTTACATATGTTCCACTTAAATCTTCCTCATTGTCAAACTCCAATTTAATAGGATCATATGGAGGGAGACCCATAGGATAAACGATGGTTACTGCACCAATAAGCATCATCAATGCTTCTCGAACAACACTCTTCTCGATACTGATATCTTTCTTAACGAGATCTCGAGAAATCAGCTGCTTGGATTCATCAATTGTTCTTTTTAACACTTCCACCATTTTCTCGGTCGGTGCTGTTTATGAACATTATTCTGATGTGGAAACAACTTACCGACACCATTTCTCCTACCTATTTCGTCCTTGCACTCAACGTAACCACCACTAGGAATACACTTCTTTCCCCATTCGTCTTCAAGTTTTAAGTCGCAAATTTGTTCCTCTGTAAGACCCTGACGTATATAAAACTTATCAACACGATTACTTGCATATTTGGTGGTAGAGTAACACCATGTTTTGCTAACTCTTCCATTTCTCCACATATCCGATGAATTTTAAGGATGCCATTGTATATTTCACAAATTTCGGTTATCAATTCTTCAACAGGAGTGCTTGACAGGCGGTCAATCATAAAAAAAACCTGGTCCCCCCTCTTGACTACAATCCTAACCATTTCAAACGCAGTTACCAAGCTTTGAAGGACAACTGAGTGGGTAAATAAAGTTGATTGTGTAAAACACATCTTATATCACGAATCATATCTAAGATATTTTTGACAAGCTAGTGTAAGAGTATAATTTTTCACCCTCATACATTGATACTAATCAATAACTGTCAGTCCATAGTTGGGACTGTCAGGTTAATTGAGAATTCACACTTAGGTCATGATTTTGCGAGTCATTGCCACTGTCACTAATGGTGGATTTCACGGGTCACATTGTTCTGCCACGTAGGAATTACGTTGTGTTTTCACTTATGTCACTTTCTATTACACCACGAAATGTTTTTTTTTCTTTTTTTAGTTAATATTTATAATCTGTTGGGATGAAACGTATTCTGGGTGATATGTTGTATCACGACCATTCTTCCTTTATTATTAGTACTGTAAGGATTAAAAGTTCAGCACCAACAGATGAACTAGGATGGGTTTTTTATGTCAAACGACTTTCTGGCTATTAATTTTTAAAGTCGATCCATGTCAGGGAAATCATTCTTACATCTTAAGTAACCGCCGAAAACGGTTAAGGTGGAAAACAAAAGGGTCAAAATAAACAGTTTTGTAAGTTTTTGATTTTGACCGGGTTATTTTTTCTAGATACATACTTGTCTGAAAGAACTCGGACAGGGATTCGTACCAGGTCATGTTCAGTAATCCGTGCTGCTCATTGCTTGAGACAATCAGTTAGCCTAGATTGCACTCATCTCGACACGACGATCGTTATCCAACTTTGTCGTCGCATCTCTTCGTTCCGACCCTCTGGTCTCACTGGCTTTGAAGTGCTTGTTCAAGAGGAGTATTGGGACGATAGCGTTGCCTAGGTCTGAATAAACGTTGCCTGGCTTTGATCAGTTCGTGGGTTAAACTGCTGAAAGTTAAGTAAAGAAACACTGTAACGGGGTTTACCCTATTATCTGCATGATATCGATCAAGAGAGATGCATACCAGATACATGTCAAGATCTTTTTCACGTTGGATAGTGTAACACCGAGATCACCCAGAAAGTAAAGTTTGAATGTATCACTATTTCTCACCATTGGTATTTTATATTTACCGGATTAAGGGGAAGCATGTTTCTGATACCTAGAACACTTATTTTATTTTCGTTGGAGATGATAGGCATTTATGAATCCCTGCATTTTCACTCAACTTTCAAGTTTTCACATATAGAAAGGCCACTAAATTTCATTAATACCCATTGTTTCATAGTAATCTAATGGATCTATGTAGACAGAACTGTTATACTCCATTGAAAATGTAAGATCCTGAACTATCGACATACATTGTTACATGGTATACCTGAATGAAATATATGTACGGAATAAGACTGAGTTTCAGGGAGATAGCCCAGAGTGATTCATTTCCAACATTTCCCATGGTCTTCGCGATAGCAGAGAACAACAGAATTTCAATTTGGTTCTCCATTGCAATTTATTGTGACTTTCATAGCATCATTCTAAATTATTATTGCACAAAAGTTTATATTTTTATTAAGTTTGTAGTGACCTACTTTTATCAAGAGAAAGCTATTGGTTTGATGGAAACAATTATTATCACTACTTGTACCAGTGATTATTTTACCGTACTTGTTTGTTTAACTGTACCAAAACACATACATTCTTGCTTGTGACCTTGCACGATTTCGGTTACGCTCATTAACCACACTTGTAACCTGGCACGATCTCGGTATTCTTTCGATACCACGAGATCCTCAACAAATACACCTCGACCACAGCCATCAACTGCCTTCCGATATTTGGCTTACGGGGGATCTTATCGGTTAACTGGCACGTAGTCTTTCTGTAGTGGTTATCATAGTCAACCGCGACTCGACGTCACACTACATGTTCATACGAGTGCACTAGGAAACGAACAAAATTTATGGTTTGCTTCAGAGGTCGATATTCACTGCACTCTTACTATCAGAGTTGAATCCTTTCACTAGTTGTTCATTTGTTTTCTCTCTCCTTTTCTCTTCTTAAAATATTATTCTTGAGATTCCGAAGTTTTTAATTAAGTCAATAACTTGAGTTACACTTAAATTAACTTCTTAGACTCGTTTTCTCTTCGCTGTGTATATGTGACTCATTCATATTTATATTTGGTTATCCTTTGCACTTAATTGAAACGTTTGTAGCATGACTCCAAACTATGACTGCACAAACACTTATTATGACGTCATATCTTACTGCGATAATAAGCTCTCTTCTTATTTACTTATTTTGTTTTATTTTATTTTTGCTACTCATTTGGCGATACATACATGGTCGTTTATTCTTCTCCTGTGTTTACAAACACGCTTGTCAAACTATTTACGTGTTTCCGGTCTCTTTTATTTCTATTCCCTTATTTTCTCGCTTCTTTAAAGTCAAATATATATTCTTCTCAATTGTGCATAACCTGAATTGGCATTAGTATTATTCTATTATCATTATCACCTTTTTCTCTCGTTTTCATATATGACAAATATAGTGCCAACATTAGTTAAACCTGTGTTATTGCATTTTTGAAGAATCCCGAAATGGTTTCTCCACAACACTTATGTACCCGTAAAATGTTTGTGAATAATAATAATAATAATAATAATATGGTGACCAGATTTCAACGTAGCAGCTCTATGTGGTTCTTTGCGAAAGTAACGTGTATGTTAGATCTGATAACGTATTAGTTTGCACAGGGTGTCTGCACACTGCTTTATAACGTTCAGGTTCATGTGGCTTACCAGGTCATTACCTAATTAAGTTTTCAAGCAGTAATTCAGGTGTTTTATAAGCTGAAACCAAAACAACGTGATTGGATAAATGGCGGTCCTAGATTTCATGTTTAATGTAAATATACATTATTACGTAAACAAATATCACCACCCAGTTTTTCAACCAAAAATTGTTCAACCAGTGAGCAGATGTAAATTACAACAAATAAATAAGTTGACAGAGGATGTAAAAAAATAACTAAGTGTAACAAATAAATGTTATCCTATCCTTTCTGGATAGATCACTTACAGGTTCATTCGAAAGATAATATTTGGTTGCTTTATAAAAGCGTTTCTAATTCTAGAGTTCTTCAATTCACAATCAAATATACACAATTACAGTTAATGTAAGCAACACAATCAAAGGGAGAACAAACCAACATGGCTGCCGCCAAGACTAAGTATCAAGTAAAACAGCATAAATGCATTGCAGGAAGAAACATGGAACCAAAGAAAAGGCGAAAGAATGAAAATAGTAATAATAAAATACGAATATTACCATCTCAAATGGAACCAAAAAGACTGACACCATGTACAACTGAAGAAATAAACTGGGGCAAGTAACATGAGTATACATGGAGGGATTTTCACACAAGAAACCTTCAGAATGGATCTTATAATACCTGAAGTTCGTGTCGGTGATGTCGTTCAGAAGAACGACAAAAATTCCGCTAGCAAACCGTCCAGCCCAGAGAACAAAAATTTATTATATTATTATTCTAACTTCAGTTTAAATATGTTCTTTAGAAACGTCAAACATCATATTCCTGATTATTATGATGCGTCGAGTCGGAATAGAGAATAATGTGATCTCCACGCAAGGTCTTATGGATTAGGTTTTCATACCATGACAAATCTACAAATTTAGAATTAGGTCTATTATTATGGCAGTGTTACTAACTACCTTGACCATAATTCAACAGTTTCTCCCATTCTTCTTGATGAATTCCAGTTGTTAGACATTTTGTTTCTCTTGACTTTCGAGTGATGTTTCTGTCACATGAAGTCACCGCTCTTTAGTTGTGATTGCTTGATCTAGTTAATGTGAATTGTTATTTTTTGCTTTAAGGTACTTCTAAGGTTAGCGGAAGACACATCTTTTTCTTGACGAGTAACCATTATTAACCTTTTGTCTACCCGTAACCTTACAGTTTTAACTGTCCGGCTGAGTGTATTAAAGTGAAGTATCCTACAGGACAGAATAGTAATATCCGTATGCCAAGGACTCTGTTATATTACAACACTTGATTGGTTGTGCTGTTCCTAATATTTATGTGACCGGTAATATCTCGCTGGTATATCTGATTTCAGGAGTGTAAACTGATTGTACGGAACACCTAAAACATTTCAGATATATCATACAGGTAGATTTGAACGAATCGTATACGCAATATTTTGAAAGCTGTATAAACAGTAATGGTTATCTTAAGCGTTTCTGGAAGGCACTATGGTGAAACCAAGTTCATTCAATGGAAAAACACTCAGACGTCATGCAGTTAACTGTATTGACGCTATTAAATGCTATCCAACTTCTAAAAATAGCGGAAGCTCTCACCATCCATGAACTGAAGCCAGAATGATGAGTACGAAATAATTACTTCCTATCGTTGTCGTTACCTTGGCCTGTTCCCGCTATCTCTGTCTCATATTCTCATTATTTTATCCATAATTGCTCATGATATCAATTCATTTGTTTCACGGCTCTATTACCATTAATTATTTTTAAATGTTGTAGCAAAGACATCTTAATCATCTTACTTCATTCAAGTTATAGTTCATTACTAACTTATTAAATCTATTGTTATTATTCACACTACGTAATCTAGTATTATAATCTTTAGTTTTTATCATCATGGTTGTTCCTTGTTCATATGTCCTCACGTAACTAGTACTTTAACCAAAGATTTTCATATATAAGACTATAGGGCTTGATAATAAGTTCGTTGAAAAGGGATCCCTTCGCTGAACTTCGTGCCTTTAATGATTGACTTGGAATCACTCTCAATTTTCAACTGCAAACTTTCCTAAACTGTACGGGGAATGTGCCCCTATATCAATGACGGAGAACAGTAGCAATCAGTTCACACAGTCACATCTAAAAGTAGTATGGAAACCGCGGAAAGAATGTATAATGTAAAAGAGAAATGAACAGTTATTAAATGACTCAACGACATTAGGAAGTCAGTTACAATCCTAAATTTGTAATAAATGTTGCAATAGTGATTATATGCGAACAAAATTAGGAATGAATATACTAAAACATGAAGAGCAATAGAACAAACGATACGTGATAACAAGTAAATAGCCGCAATGCAAAACATGCATGAAGGGATTTACTTATATTTTGACAGAGGGATTTACCAAGATGAAGTTAACAATGTATGAACTACTGAATTCTTTAAGAAATCGGTGTCTAAGCTGGTCGGGGGAAACAAGTTTGAAGGGAGAAGCATATGGATCCTATCATATATACTCACTTCAACCAGCATGAATATATGCAAATAAATGCGGATTTTACCAATCTAAATAACAGTACGTCTGCCAAATAGTTAATCTAAAGTCTTATTTAATTTGAACATGTGCAACTTGTGTATAAAAAGGGCACTGTGGTATGACAAATACCTAGGCACAGAACTTAGCATGTGTTTTAAGGATGAACAGAGCCTAGAGAGCCTTATGTTTACGTCAGTGTTATGTACATTGATCTTTTCTACCATACAAATGGACTTAATCCCAATATTTTAGATTTCTCACGATGTAACTACCTAACTTATAAAATCTTACATGAGAGTCACATCATAGTCTATACCGACTCGTCTTACCGTAACAGTTAGCAATCTGACACCTAGCACTTCAGAAGAACACAGTCGGGCTGGGAAGCGAGTAATGCATTTGATACAAAAAGCAAGAGGTTAAATACAGTAACCACGCCCGCATGGTTGGGCCACACCATATCGATCGAGTCTCTGAGTTCACCAGTTTTTACCTTCCATAAGTGTTGAGAGCCAAGTCTAAATCTTCTCATTAATCATGTATTCATCTTCAAAGGTCATGTGTTTAACAATCAATACCACCACAGACCTTCCAAACTTTTTGTTTTTGCTGATGTAATCAATCTGGTTACCTGTAATTTGGTCCGATGAAACTCACGTAGCCCTCTGTGCGTGCTTGTAAGGGAATTTCTTACCACCTGTGAGCACATAAACTCGCACATCTCTCACAATCTTCGTTCCTTTCTCCCAGTCCAAGCCGTTCAATGATATCTGCCTACACAATGCTGTTCGTCACAACCTTGACTTTCAGGTCTCCCTTATGAATAGTCAAGCACTCACCTGGGATAGGTTAAGTTCAGTCATAAATTCAACCATTATCTCTCCTTTGGTCAATTTGGAGGTCATGACACAAGACGAAATCAGCTGTAATCCCATCCTTCTTCTTTGTAGGATGCTTATTCCAAGCATTGCCAGGTTATATCTCTCTATGTACGTAGCTATTTAAATGGCTCCTCAAGTCTCTCACATTGTCCGGAAATCCTGTGTATCTACTTTAGTTATTAGTTTGATTGCTAGAATGGGGATTAGCCTCGTGACATCCGAAGAATCTAGTCTTTCACCATGGGGCGTCATAATTCTTATATATGAAGATAATTCAACTCCCAGGGCAAAGCTCAAACGCTTTAAATAACGTTTCACGGTTAGCTCTTTCCTGGCAGGGTTGTTTTGTAAGGGATGGGGTGGTTAACCATTTACCCAACACCGTTCCCATCTTCGTGTTCGGGACCGGCAGTAAACCTAGAATTCGAGGCTGTTTGGCTTGTCCTACCTACCGATAATATCATATTATCGAAATGCACTATCACCATAGGGTTTTCGTCCCTTAAAAATATTACCCTATTGGGTTAAGACCCTGAAACCACCTTCCGACTACGAAAATTCTGGGAATATAGACTGTGTTAATATACTGGACAACGGATTAAGGGAACTCTTATAATAATAGGCTTATATGCTTCCGGAAGTAAAATACTAAAAAATCAAGCATTTGGAGTCTGTCAAATCCTTTTCAGAAGATTGCTCTTAATCTTCACTGTTTTGTTCGAATAAACGAAGATTTATCTAGCATTTATATAGTACAAGAGTTCATTTTTTACTGGAAAATAGTCTTCATTCTCGAAAAAGCCGACGCATTTGTTAACCCTTAAGTTCTTTTATTCCTTCATTTGACATTCTGTAAGAAAAGATTGGAGGTTAAGAGTTAATGGTTACGCGTCTCCGGGTCGAGGGTGATCAGGAATGCTCTGACCCCAGGTGGAGGCTCACCATTGCACCTCGGTGAGTTGAAACTCGCGACGAAACCTAATCGGTTGTGCTCTGGCGTATAGTTTTTGTCAGTGAGGAGGTCTCACAGCCCTCCCTTTAATCCATAACAATATATATATATATAACCATTGGCTCAGTGGTCTAGTGGTTAAGTGCTAGCGCGCGAAACCATTAGTCCTTGGGTTCGAATGTCGCTGGGGGCGAGGTCATGGATGCGCACTGATGAGAAGCCCCACGACAGGATCAAACGGCCGTCTTGTGCTTCCAGGTTTTTCATGGTGGTCTAGCTTCGACTGACTCATGCCCCAGGGTACAATTTTGGGGCCAGTGCTATTCCTGTTGTATGTAAATGACCTTCCTCGTCTCCCATCATAATCGGTCTTGCTATATGCTGACGATTTCAAGATTTGCAGAGCGATACGATGTGAGGGTGATAGCTTAGAACTCCAAATGACCTGAAGAAATTATCTGAATGGTTTCAAACCTAGCAGTTGCCAATAAATACTTCTGTGGCGGTAAATAAATCCCCAAAATAATTAGCTCTGTAAGTTTTCGACACTGGATGCGTACTACATGTTTTAATGGACTCACCTAGCTGAAGGCGCTCGGTCATGCATCCGCACCAGATCACGTCGGGCTCACCAGTGTAGATCACCAACGTAGATGATCTTATGTCGAAAATGATATGAGGCCTACTCGAGTTAGACGTGAATGGTGTGACAAACTAGCTAGCATCGAAGTCACACCTCGTGGTCAGCACCTTACGTGGACTACCCCATTGACGTATCGAGGTACCATAGATGCTCTGGAGACTGTGCACCTTAGAGGACGATATTACAGAAGTATATTAGTTAAAGTAGATACAAGCGAAATTAAGACCACTGCCGCATGGGCCATTCTATGGCATATGATCAATTGATGTGCGTTGGTTGTCCCTGACCTCGACGAGGATCGATGATTTGCTCGATATTCAATGACCCAACTGCCGTATGATTTGGCTAGGGCTTAGTGACATTTCGTTGGTCTTACAACACTCCCCCACACTTCCAAGTGTGTTGTGATGCATATCGGTCATCAAGGTACAGATGCATACACGATGAATAACACTGAGCTACCTGTCGTCCAGACATATAATGACTTAGGAGTCATCGTTAGCCAAGACCTAAAGACTACTGCACACTGCCGTGCAATAGCCGCCAAAGGTTTTAGGACCTTATGGTCAATACGTAGGGTTTCTAGTCATGTCGACGCTAGGACGTTTTTGACTTTGTATACAGTGTTCGTACGTCCTAAACTTGAGTACTTCATACGAGCGGCCAGCACCTGCCTAAAAAAAGACAGTGAACTTCTGGAAAAGGTTCAAAGAACGGCAACTAAGCTGATTCCCGGAATAGCGAAGCTTCCGTATGAAGCTTGACTGGCCAAGCTGAACCTTTTCCCGTTGTCATATCGCAGAAATAGAGGCGACTTGATTACATTTTTCAAATTGCACCTGATACGCCCTCACTTTTCTTGTCTTCTAAAACAGAGAATTTACTAGGACACTCCAAAAAGTTCACAAGCCCAGAACAAATTACGTGTAAGCTGACTATCGACTTTCCCATCGAATCACCAGCGAGTGGGATTCATTACCTCAGCACGTGGTTGGGGCTCCATCCGTCGACTCTTTCAAAAGAAAGCTGGATCAAGTGAGAGACCACCATTGCCAGGACTAACACAGGCCATCAAGCCTCCTGTCCCTCCCAAATTGAAGCCGAAACTGAATCAAGATATTGGTCGCGATTTTCGAACGGGAAGTTTAGTCCTAACGTGATTTGCATATATCAAACTTTTGCTGTGTTCTTACGCAACAAAAGTACCATTTCAGTTCTAAAAAATCTATCCTGAGCTATACGTTCGGTAGATTACTTTTTTTTGAGTTTCACTATATTTAATAGTTACCTGTGGTTTTGCCTCAGCTTACTATTCGGTTTTCTTTTGTTTTTCACGTATAGACTAGTTTCAGTTTATACCACTCGTTTTGTCCATTTTTGTCCGTTTTCAGTGTGCATTTTAGTGTTTTTTTTTCATAAGGTCTTAAGCTTTTGCAAGCATCTATAACATAGTTTGCTTCAACACCGTCATGAAAAACTCATGCAAACGTCCGGGATGCCGTTTTGCTGTCACGACTGGCATGCAGTGTGACAACTGCAAAGGTTGGTTTCACGAAGCATGCACAAATCTGACAGCAACTGCTTACAACAAACTCAGCAAGTCAGACCAAAAGTGGGTATGTGTCACGTGCAACACGGACGCAGTAGTCTTGCTGAGTAACATCATTGTCCTACTGACAGGTCTTCGAAACAAGCTGTCAGTTAACTTGGAATACGACAGTAAAAAAACCGATATACAAACAAGAGCGCGCAACGGACTCAAAAATAGGGATGTCGATAGGTATGTCATCGATGGAGCATCCATCAACACTAACGACGACGTGTCGAGGCTCAGTACCATCATTACGTCGACGGTACTAGACTTCCTAGGCAAACTCGGGTCTCCCAGCTCAGGGTCGCTGAACACAACAGTGGTTCCCAAAAACCCTGCAGGCGATTCGACCCACGTTAAGAGAGCCCAAAAGAACCAGGCATCACCGCCTAAGCCGAGCAACCCAAGTGCTGCTGCACGGAAAATAACTGGTGATTTAGTCGCACAGTCTACCCCCAAGACTGTTCGTCCGGTCAATAAAGAGCCCAAGATTCATAAACGCACACTGACTTCCAAAAAACAAGTTATTAAACCTGAACCCATCGTGAAACCTGGTAAATTAACAACAGTTCGTGACGATTCTCTCATTATCATGAACCTCGTCGACAATCCTGACCTTCCTCTCAGTCTGCAGGATAAAAACGACAGGATGCTGTGGGGTGAATTGAACAAGAAGCTCGAACTTCCTAGAATAGAGCCTTTGACGGTCACCCGGCTCACTCGAGGAAAGGATTCTAAGCATCTAAATCACCCGAGGCTTCTCCGAGTAACACTTAAGAATGCTACCGACGTAGAGGACGTCTTGCTAGCAAGTCACTTACTGAAATCAGATAGTAACGTAAGAATATTGCCCGACATACCGTACTCTGAGCGCAATATCATACGAAACGTCCCTAAAGAATCTCGCGAGAAGTTCTTCCGCGGAAGAAACATAATTGTCCAAGGTATACCGGAAAATGCAGACCCTACTCAATCAAATTCTGACATCAGGGAATGGAAATTCATCAAACAGTCCTTGAGGCTCAAACACATACTGACTCAGCATGTGACGAGACTAGCCAAGAAGGACGGTGATCTTAGACCCCGTCTAATGAAGATAACCTTCCCATCTTCCCACATGGCGGCTGCAGTTCTGGAAGCATTTCGTGCTAATAGACGTCGATTGCCACCTGGAATCCACATGCACCCGGATAGGCCATACGAAGTCAGGACCAAGAACAAAGGCAAGTTGGAGCTGACCATTCCACTTGTGGACTGTCTAAACGATAAAAAAACGTGTAAAGGACAGGGCCTACCACCTCGGCAAACCTCATATAGGTGGGCTACCTGTCCATTCACATAAGGTTCATACAGAAAAACAGGACGAAGCTCATGCGTTCCAAATTGAAAGCATAAACTGCTTATATATGAACGCCGCGAGTTTACCAAACAAACTGGATGAACTACGTGAACTTAGCAACGCTAACAAGGCCCATCTGATAGGAATATCTGAAACCTGGATATCTTCTCAGTTCTCGGATCAAGAGTTAGCATTGCCTGGGATGACTTTGTTCCGCAACGACAGAAAAATAGGAATTGGAGGCGGAGTAGCCATATACATAAGCTCTTGCTTGGAGGTGCACCAGGTTCACAACCTCGAGTTTAACAATCTTGAGGAATCCATATGGTGCTCTGTAAGGTTGTCTAGTACTTCCAGGTGTCTAGTCGGAGTCATTTACAGGAAGCCAACTGCCGACACCGAGTACGATAGTCGTATGCTGGAAGGACTATCCCGCTCTATCCGTCTCGGTTTCACACACATCCTGATTCTAGGGGACTTTAATCTCCCTAGAGTCAACTTCGCGGAACACACGTACACTGGAGGCGACAACTCAATTGAAGCTCGGTTCTTCAACCTCATCGATAACTTGGGCTTATATGAAAATGTGAGGTCGGCAACTCGTTGGAGAAACAGTCAGACACCATCGCGCTTAGACTGTGTATTCACTAACGAAGAATTCCTAGTCGACAACCTCTCAATCCTGGCTCCTCTGGGAAAAAGCGATCATGCCGTCATAGCCTTCAGTTTTGTCATCAAAACTAAGCTAAGGTATCCCAACAATAATTTGCGATGGAATTTTAAACGGCTGAATGTGCGAGCTCTACATGACCATCTACAACAGGTGGTTTGGGATGTTCAGCCTCAAATCGATGTGGATGGTCATTGGGACTTCTTGCTGCACACGCTCTTATGTGCTACAGACCATTCAGTTCCTCAAACGGTTCCCAAAAGCTTCAAGCCACCTACAGTAATCAAGAACCGTACCCTTCGCCTGCTAAGCCGCAAACGGCACTGTTGGGCGGAATACAAACGAACTAATAACGATGGAGCGTATAGGCAATACAAACATATCAGGAACACATGCACGAAGGCTATAAGAGAAGACAGGCTTCAGTACCAAACAAAGCTTATGGACAAATTCGCCTCTAACCCTAGAAGCCTATTCCGTTATGCAGCCTCTCTTCGTCAAGCCAAAACAGGAGTTTCTCAACTGCTAGGTCCTAACGGCCCGACCAACAACGATGGCGACGCCGCTAACCTTCTGGCGGCCCATTACTCTCAAATATTTCAACCGGCTGATATCAACTTTATTGACGACAGTTTCATCTGCAATTCCACAGGACTTTCTGAAGTGGACCTAAGCGCTGACTTGGTGTTCCGGAAACTGCAGCACTTAAGACTTGACACTTCTCCTGGCCCGGATATGGTTCATCCTGCCATACTGAGGGAGGCAGCCTCAATCCTGGCAACGCCGCTTAGCGTGATGTTTTCACACTCGCTTAGCCGAGGCAAACTACCGGAAAATTGGAAGTTGGCTCACATCACACCAATTTTCAAAGGTGGTCGACGCAATGAACCTTCAAGTTACCGGCCGGTAGCTCTTCTGTCGTTACCTTCAAAACTCATGGAGTCCCTGATATGCGACGGTTTAAATGACTACCTACTGTCCTTAAATTTCTTCTCACCCCAACAGCATGGTTTCAGGAAGGGTTACTCTTGTATAACCAACCTGTTGACTGCGGTGGACAGATGGACAAGCATCCTCGATCGCAAGGGAAAAGTTGATGTCATTTACCTTGATTTCTCAAAAGCTTTTGATAAGGTTAACCACTTGTGTCTTATCAACAAGCTCAAACGACTAGGTATCAAACCACCTCTAATCGACTGGCTTACTTCATACCTAAAAATCGACACTTTAAGGTTAGGGTTAATTTCACTTTATCTCAAGCTATGGAATGTCCTAGTGGGGTCCCCCAGGGCTCAGTACTAGGGCCTCTTCTCTTCTTGATCTACATAAACGATCTTCCTCAACAGGTAACGTCAGACTTATTACTTTTTGCCGACGACGTGAAACTTTGGAGAGAGATACGCAACCAAGACGATATACAGGCACTTCAAGAGGATCTGACTCGACTTCAAAGTTGGGCAGACGATAACGGACTTACCTTTAACACTTCTAAGTGTAAAGTAGTCCATCTGCGACATGTCGCAAACTACAGTTACAACTTAGGAAACTCCTGTCTAGTAGTATCCCAAGTCGAAAAAGATTTAGGAGTCCTGGTGCCCCATGACTTAAAGTCTTACGCTAACTGTGACAAAAATGCCTTCCGAGCAAACCTTGCACTGGTAACGTTGAGGCGCATTTTTGGCCAGTTTGACGGAAGAACTTTCCACACAATCTTCAATAGTTTCATCCGTCCCCATTTAGAGTACGGAAACATAGTACTCCCCCCCTCACTCCAAAAGGATAAGGTCACTTTGGAGCGTATCCAACGGCGAGCCACGAAATCAGTTCGAGGACTCAAATCCAAGCCTTACGAAGAACGCCTCCGTTCACTAGACCTTTACCCACTAGAATATAGGCGTCTTAGAGGTGATTTATTAATGGCTTATAGTATTCTTAACAATTCTGGACATCCTCTTAAACACCTACTTAAGCTTAGTTCGAACAATAACCTAAGGGGTAACACCCAGAAACTGGAAACACAACATAGCAAGACGGAATGTAGACACAACTTCTACTCCTTAAGAGTTGTCAAAAGCTGGAACTCGCTGCCGGCCGAGCTAGTCCAAGCGACTTCTCAGGAGTCCTTCAAGAGGCAACTTGACCTATTCTTAAGGACCAAGGACAGCATCGCACTATGATTTACCAATTTCTTTTCCTCTTTTATTGTTAACATACCTAGGTTCCTGCCTGGAGGATTTGGTGATCCCCTGCTACTAGACACGGAAGCCTGTTAAGCGAAAGCTTCTTCTATTCCGTCCACAACCATTTGAACCATTTGAACCATTTGAATATAATAAGGTAGTCGACCTATTGTTGAGTTCCCTTGTCAGATAATCGAGTGTCTTTACAGTATCAGGGATACTACCTGAGGAAAGTGTTCTATTTATCTCTTCCAACTTCAGACTGGGTTTTGTTTAAATCTGCTGATGGAATTCAGATAAACAACCAGAGGGTTGTCCCTCGTAAGGTATGTTAACAGTGTATCCAGTCGGAGAGGATTCTATTACTCTCGAGTTTCGAGTTCTTATACATAACAACGTCGTTTTTAACTAGTTCACACATATAATCATAAACATGCATCGCGCTAATGCAGTTTACACCTGCATCTTATTTGGTGAGTTAACTTATCGATACGTTTGCTTAATTTACTGAACATCGGACTGTACTTGTTGGTAGTTACAGGGGAATTAAGTTTCGAAGAGTTTTTAAGAGTTTCTTCTATCTTTCAGATTTTACATGGCAGATTCCGATGAAGAATCCGATCGCCGTCGTAGCCGTGACAAATTTCGCCGTGAACGTAGTGATCACGATGGACGTCGTCGTCCTGGTGATAAACGAGAGCCATTCGACGACCGATCAGGTACTGTAGGTGTTGCACCGGCTCGTGAAGATAATCGTTTGTCAGGTGAAGGTCGGAATGACCGTGGACGATCACCTGCAGAACCTCCTTACAAAAGACCTCGTAAAGATAACAGTGATGATAATAAACCAAGTTCATACCAGCGAAAGGATACCAAAAGTTCAAGTGTCTCGGAATACGATGGCATGTACAGGCCTCCAGTAATACCATTTAAACGGTTTCTTGATCCTTTGGACGACTTGATAACTGAAGAAGAGGCGTGTAGTAAATACAAAGAATACAAAGAAGGATATATGAAGCGTCATACCGAAGAGTTCTTTGATGCACACAAAAATGAGGAATGGTAAGTCAGTATACAGTGGTTTATGTTTAATCCATCTTCTAAACCGTGTCACTGTTACTAGATAACGTCAACAAACTTTCAGTTTATTTTAAATTGAGGTGGCAGTCCATTGTGTTTGTATTGCTGTCATAGCTAAGTCATGCTGAGGAAGTGAGTTGATGAGGCCCATTGCGTTCCGACCCAACAAAAATGTTGGTGGTCACTAGCTGTCGTAAATGTAACTTGTTTTCGCTAATGCCAATGTTAGATATGTAAAGAAAGTTCGATAAACTTATTGGTCACTAATGAATAGATATCCCCATTAGTCATCGATAAAACCCACTGGAATGGTTGCTCTTATAACTGATGCTTCAGTGGGATTATTTCACACACCTGTTACTGCTTTTCAAAACTATCTAAAGTCTCGTACATGAGTGTGTCA
Source organism: Schistosoma haematobium (assembly GCF_000699445.3). Lineage (NCBI taxonomy): Eukaryota > Metazoa > Platyhelminthes > Trematoda > Strigeidida > Schistosomatidae > Schistosoma > Schistosoma haematobium. Next base: position 23,012,289 of record NC_067201.1, read on the forward strand.
AGACAATTCCCTTAAGGTAGTCGACTCCGGGGTATTGGTTTCGGACGAATCCAGCTATAAGTGTATTGATGCTTCTCATTTTGATGGTAGACTTGGTTCTCTAACTAATTAGTGTCATAAACGATATTAAGTCGAAGTAGCAATCTTTGGTGTTCAAAATCATAGGTCGGACTAGTGCAACCGATTGAAGATTTGAAGCTCTTTTGGATGATTCAATTAATACGATATCAAACTTGGTGTACTTGATTGCGTACTTGGCATGTTTAAAGCACCTAAAACAATTCTGAACCTGAGTCGGTAAGTTTTCGTTCATAATGTGTTAGTGGTGGTTTTCGACCTTAGGGTATCTCCAAAGTACCTAAGTTTTAGCTTAAAACCGAGTACAGGCATTCACATCTGGTAATCAGGTTACATTATATATTTTCTTGAATCAGAAGTTTAGGCCATCTGTTTTTTCAGCCATGATTGTCTGAATATTTAGTCATCATAGTTTGTAGTTATCAAAAGCAGTCTTTTCTACTGAATACATTCCCTCATCTAGTTAATATCTAGCAGCCAGCTTAAGTAGACATGAAGTTTACCGTTTTGGTTTTAAAATTCTCTGAAATAACTTAATAGTGACGCAAATTTATACACTTATATTGTTGTATAGGCTTCGTCTTCGTTATCATCCCGATTACATGAATGAAAGAAAAGCCGCTCTTAGCGCAGCAGCCAAGCATCGTCTAGATGTTTTCATGGAGCTTTTACATAAAGGCTTTCTCGAAAATCAGTCTGTTCAGATGGACAATAGTGAGAATCTCATAAAACTCATGGATGCTGTTGTTATCAAACTTGAAGGTGGTTCTGATGAAGACCTAAAGGTACTTGAAGAATCTGATCGTAATAGATATTCAGACGAAGAAGTAGTACATCAGTCTCAGGTAGGTTGCTTTGGACTGCCATGCGCAATATGTTGATGAATTTCATGACATAACTTTTGGTTTGTGATTAGTTCTGCATGCACACGATATATTTATATTTAGGACTTGTTAGCTATAGTGTTTCATTTCACAGAGCTTTTGTAACGGAATTCTCCAAATCTCTATAAATTATGAAATTTTAAGTCTGATGGTTCTTTCAGTGGCTAAGTTACATGGGATTCATCATTTCCATGTATTTACTTTCCACACCCATTTTTCGAATTTTGTAGAAGTTAAACTTCATTGGATAATTAGAGAAACGAGTCTATTTTGTGGTTTTCGAACTTTAATCTATGAAATTTTGTTTCATGATTCTGTGAATAATTGTTTTAAATTTCCCTCAATTGTCTCTAGTCTTCTGGACCTATTTGTTGTGAAAATAAAAGTGAAGGAGAGGCTGAATCTGATGAAGATTTCGAACATGAGAAGCCTAACACAGAACTTCCTAGAAAAGTGATGCCAGAACCTCTTCACACTCCAGGTTCTACTGTGGAGTGTCGAACAACTAACCGACGTGCACGAACTGAGTCAAACAAGTCTGGTAGCTCAGCTCCTTCACAAAGTAGCCAGAGTAGCGATAGTGACAGTGGTTCTTCAAGCGATGACGAAGCTGATGAAAGCGCCAAACCTAAAGCTGAAGTTGATCAGAAGTGTAGTGAGTTTAACTCTGGTTATTTGCTTTCTTAAGCTGGGAAACTTGATAATAGTAACGATAATATTTGAACTAAGTCAAAGAGACATTAGTAGCATGGTCTGTGGCCCCCGAATGCCCTGGTAGGGTCGAGAGTGGGGTGGGCCCGCCCTCCCTCTCGAAATGCTCTTACACGGCCAAGTGTATACAGCTTCTGCCAGGCAGGTCCTACTCACTGCCTTCTCGTGGCGGGGGTGTTGTTGTTTACGAAAATGAGAGAACGAAAAGCGAATGTCCGGCGCTTTAACCGGATTCCAAATCAATGGTGCACATGGGCTCCAGTATCCTGAAGGAACAAATGGCGTATGAACCAATCGTTGGTCTATGGCTACCATGGGACTGCATCTCCTCACGACATTCCACTGCCTTGTGGGTTAGACCTTTAGGTCAAAGGCTCGGGGTGTGGTCCCCTAAAAAAACCACCTGCTTCGGTGTAGGCACCCGGGCAGTATCACAGCCCTCACACAAATCGAATGATTTATGTGGCGCATATCTATTTGATGCCTCCTTGTACCAATATCTATGTGTTAAAATAAATAAAAACATGGTCTGGAGCAAATGTTGATTATTAGGTATGTCTGTGTTTCAGCCTCAACGAATGGTGTGTTGCTAATTGGTCTATACCCAGTCAAACGTGAAAACTATTTTAGATCTGTTAACCGTCTAGTGGTAATAGAGGTATAAATCTTATAAACCATGTTAATCAGACTAATCCTTCCATTAGCTTAGTTTCATTTAGATACATATGTGCAATTCGCCTGTGCATTTTTATCTTGTTTAAAAACGCTTTCATCACTTGACCAATTCGCTTCATTTTGAACAAGCAAATATTGTCTTTGATGTTTTACTTCAAGTTGTGTAAATATAAGGGGGTTTGTTAATATTGGTTAGTATCGGTCAGCAACAGACTCAACTAACGTCACTTGTTCACTTTACCGCAAGCAGCTCAAATAGTTCATTTTGTGTAAAAATGTGTCTTCCGTACCAAACCAAAATAAAAGTTTGGCATAATGTGGTAAGAATAGTAAATTGTCGCACTAGCCTAGACCATATAGTGGCTTAAAGATTATCAGGGCAAAGTTCATTGGTACGACAAATTGTACAAACTAGTGGTCCCCTAATAAAACCATCTGTTTCTGTTTAGGGACTCTGATGGTTCACACAAATCGAATGATAACTACTGTGTGTGGCGCATGTAGGTTTTGGTGTCACTTTGTACCAATGTTTATGTGTTGAAATATATATATATATATATATATATATATATATATATATATATATATATAACAAGCTGTACACACACAGGAGGTTTGAACTTGCGAATAGACGAGGCTTCTGCAAACCTAAAAATTCATCCCTGAGAATTTCTGTACAACTTTTTAAAGCTGTTTTCATGTCAATTCTATGCCCTGTTTCCTTTATATATCGTGCTACCGATGAACATAGTGTTTTACTTCCCAAGTTTACCGGAGCGACAATTTACTATTCTCTCCATATTATGCCAAATCTTTATCTTTCCTTTTACAATAATCACTTTATTTATTTGGAATTTTAGTTAGTTGGTCTTATATTGATTTTCATATAAAGTACTTTGATGAGTTCATATGGTTCAAATATACAACACAAATACACCACATTTCCAGTTCAATTCCATCTTCCGACTGTTTTTATTAAAATTTATGAAAAAAACTAATTGTTTAATAAGGATTATTTTCTACTTTTTGTTTGATAAACCTGTATTTAGCAGTCAGTCATAATCAACGTATAGCATAGCACAAATAACTGTTAGCCCAAGTTACCGTACTAAATCTTGTTCTTGGTGATTGAGTTAACCTAGCTGAATTGACATTGGATTTACCAGCATGTTGGATGTCATTGTTCTCAAATAGACCTCTATCGTTTGTGCCTGTCCATAGTAAAACTCTGATGTGTAGTCGTCTTTTCAAGTTGTTAAATATTATTTAGTTATGATCGCGAAAATGACATTTTTCTATAATTTACAGATGAACTCGGTAATATTCATGACGTTGCAAGGTCTGAAGTTGACGAAGATGACGACGATGTACCCACTCCTACAACTGCCGAGTCCCCAAGAGGATGTAAAAATGAAGACTCTTCTGTTTCTATGATCATCGGCTCGGTAAATGATACACCTGTCAAACATCCTATTTTTGGAGATCCTTCCAACGCTCCTCAGTCCAAGTGTGCAAATCCACCAAGACTGCTACATAAAACTGCCTCTATATTCTTCCGAGCGTTACCTCCAACTATAATGGAAAGCGAACTCAAAGAGGTTTGTTCTACTTTATAAATCATGTTTCTCATATTTCGGAAAAACGTTAAACTTATTTGGATGATATTGTGAGTCTAGACATATGCTATCCGTATAGTTATCGGGTGAAATTGATTCGCTTCCATAAAAATTTTGTCAGTGAGATGGGTTTCTCGTGAGATGAGATTTTGTACAATTGACAAAATCATCTAATTACCTTATCAATTGTCATGATGTATTTACTATACATTAATTTATTGAATCGTTTTTCCAGTGTCTAACTTTTTCTGTTATCATTCATACTGTCACTACTTGTGCTACTCTGAAATTCGACCTGATAATTTCATCTTGCTATACTAATAGGATATAACAAATTCAACTGATGTACATATGTTTCAGGTTCTACGTTGCGTTTGACTGACTTAACTTACAAGTGTCTTATGCCCTGTCAACTAATCAACTTTAATCCTACTGGTTAGTATCAGATTCGACAAACGTCACTTTACTTCAAGCAGCTCAACTAGTTCATTTCGTGTCTCATACCAAACCAAAATAAATGTTTAGCATAATGCGGGAAGAATAGTAAATTGTCGCACTATCCTGGAATAAGAAATTAGATTTTTATATTTCTAAACAAAGTTACTGAAGTAAAATATTTGGCGAGACTATAATTTATGGATGAATCAATCGGATTTAGGATAACAGGTCTTGGCTGTCGGCGCGACATTCACCTATTTGGCCAAATAGCGCCTTGGCATTTTAACTTATGTTAGTTCGTGATGACAAACCGTAAATCTAATTCCTAACCCTAACCATCGACTGTGAGTCATAATCCTTATTCTTCAAACTGATTTATAACCGTCATTTAGCCCTAGTAAGTAGGTAGATACTCAAGGTCACTTTGGCGTCGCTCAAAGGTCGTCCATAAATTATAGTCTCATCAAATATTCTAGACTCGTTTAACTGCCTACTTAGTTGAATCTAATGTCCTCAATAACACTAGGTAGTTTGTGGTGGTAATGGCAAATTTACGGCACACTAGTTTTGATTTACTATTATAGAAGTATTTTCTGATACTAATTTGTTATCTTTCTGTGTAAGGTGTATTATTATAATTAATATTTTTGTCAGTTAATCAACACAGCAATATTTTAGTGACTATGTTTGTTATTTCAGCTTTGCGCTTCTCAACCTGGATTCATAAGATTGGCTCTTTGGGAACCTGTTCCTGAACGTCGATTTATGCGACATGCATGGGCCACATATGATCCTTCTGTTAACATCAAAAAGATATGTTGGGCGTTAAATACCAGTACCTTATTACGCGAAAAACTTGAACTGCCAAACGGAGAATTAGGTGCTACGGTTAATCGTGATTTAGCCCAGAGAGTTCGTCCTCTTACTCCTCTCACACGTCATAAACCAGTTATGCGACAAGATTTACTCTTGGCTGCGCAACTTGTCGCACGTTTAGATGCTAAACATAATCTATGGAGTCATTTGGAAATTCCTGATAGTACAAATGATTTGAATACGATTGGTAAGCTCAAAATCAATGGTGATTCGGAGTTTAAGAATATTTGTGATTATACAGCTCTGGAAATGGCTATTAAGAGTAAAAATCCATTACTTAAAAATCTGACAGACTATCTTGTTGATGAAGGTGGAAGTGAAGAAGAAGCACTTATAGGTTAGTTTAACAGTTGAACGAGGTTTATTCATTGCTTATTAATTGTGTTGTGTTGTCCATTCTTATGTAGAATTTAGTTATGGACGAATGGTTTAATAATATGTCCTGTATGCTTATTCATAAATCATACCTTTTATCTTCACTATCAACTAACGATTTTTATATCTTTTAGACACTTACATGACAATTAATGTACTCAATTATTCATTGTAAAAGCTATTTCCTTTCACTTTGATGATTATTGTAAGGCCGATGGATGTATCCTTCATAAGCTTTCTAGGAAGTGCTATTTTTGTCACAAATAAAAATTTTGACTCATCAATATCCTATTATGAAGCTTTTTCATTGTAACAGCCTTTCGACATTGTAATTTTAAAATGTACTTATCATGACAATGTTTTGATAAAAACACTTGTCTCATATGGCCATGTTTTTTAAAACAATGTAGCTTAGTGGTTAACGAATTCGGCTTTAAGCCAGGTCTCAGCTTGAAACATTGCTTCATCGCTTACAATGGTTTGGCCAGCAGGTTAGTAGTATTCATCAGCTCTCGCGCATCCTAAGTGTAGCTCTAAGCTCTGAGTACATATTTGTATGTTGTTTCATCCCGTAAATGAAATCTTCCAATGGTCACTAGTAAAAAAAGTTGCAAATGATTGTTATGCTTTCTACTGCAACAAACGTATTGTGAATTCTATCGAAGCGTCCAACTATACACAGCTGAGATTCGGATGAAGTCGAAGTCCAACAAACAACGATTTGTCTAAAGGACAGTTCTGTTATTAAGAAATATACATAGATTGGTTACAAATCTCAACTCATGAGGCCTCTGTGGCGGTTAATGCGTCTGTGTGCCTGGAAAGAGAAAGATATAAAATACCGTCATTGGGTCTGTAATTGTGTCAAAAGTCGACAACAATTACTATCAATCAACGTAAGGACTGGGAACACAACTATGGGAACTGTTGCTCTTAAAACCATTCAAGGAATGGACAGAAATTATGGATAACGGCTAAAAGGGTTGAGAGAATGTAATTGTAATGATAAATGCAGTAAGTGTTATTAGTTAGTGTAAATGCTTTAGGATATTACAGGACCAATAAACGTGCGTTACATCATGAGCTCAGAAGTTATTAGGAATGGAACTGTCTACTGAATATTAACAAGTAGTGTAAGGCAATACGGGGCAATAAGTTGAATAATAGGAGAATAAAGACAATGTAAACGCACTTAACCTGGACTAATTCCTTGTATTTTTACAACCAATTTATGTAAGTGTTTTTGTCTAATCCTTAATATTGTTTCAATTGTATTTATCCTATCAATATTCATTATTTTAATTTCTCCAACGTTTGGAATATCCAGCGGAAACTCAAGCAGAGGGTGAAGGATGTGACAATAGTAGTAATACTGTAGTTGGACGTGTTCACACTGTAACATTGGAATCCGACCCTAATTTGGCTCGTACTTTAGATTTGTTAATACTCTATTTACGTATTGTCCATTCTATGGATTACTATGCAGGAGCTATCTATCCCATGGAGGATCTCATGCCTCATCGATGTGGAATTCTTCATGCAAGAGGTGACAGAGGAATAAATCCTGTTCCTGGTGCTCGTCCTAGTGGTCTGGCTTTCACTCAAAGAGAAATTAATGATCACCTTCAGGTATGATAAGAAAGATAAACGATGACATTTTACATCAAATAACAGTTGAAGCGTGTTTATCATAACCGGTGGTTAGAGACCTTGAATGACATGGCTTAAAAGCGCTTGTACTGACCCAGATGCATTCATTCTTTGTTAATGGCTAAATATCTAAGCTGATTTCTCCACAATTTTTTTATTTCACTAGTTTATATCCTATAGAGTCGTATCTTCGATACTTAGTCTTTTATATTACCACTGATACTGTTACGAATTCTACTATTCAGGGATTTGTCTTAACAATTCCAGCTATCTGCAGTAATTGGGTCTGTGAATTGAACCTATGTACACGTGTGCCAAGTTCTACATTGCACCTGACTGATTGACTGCACAGATTAGATTACTGTTGATCATAAATAATATTTACAACTTTTTCTTTTAAAACATGAGGATACTCTTTAGTTTTTGATCTTATCTTTCAGCACTGTGTACTCTACTAGGAACCTCACGACCCCATAAGACTACTAATACTCACGAGAGATGGGGGAAAAACTAGGTTTGATTAGCATTAGTCCATATTTTAATAACTGCATCGTTACAGAATTTATGTTTTTTGTTGTTCAGTCATTACAAATCGTATATCCTTTGTATAGAATACCAGTCATAATAAGAAATTTCAACCAAATCGTTGACCACAAGATCCAGTTGAATTAATAGCACAAGTAAATGCAATTTTCTAACATGCTGCTGTGTTTTCATTAGTGCATATATAGTGGTATCAGTTAGTTAGTCAGTTGCAATGTAGGACCAAGCACATATATAAACCAGTCCGAGTTGCCACGTCTTATTAGCATAACAAGATGAACACCAAATTCATAGAAGTAGTCACTTCAATGGTAGTAATATATAAAATAAAGGTTGTACATAAGGATATAATATAGGAACAGTTAATTCGTAGAATGAAAGGTATAAAGTAATTTTGATCTCACGGTTTAAGGGAAGACGAGGAGTCTATACGCCTACGCCATTGTGATGGATTCTGACCCATGTCACCCAGAATCTCCAACCATTGGTTACGATAGTCACGCGGGCCCCAACCAAGTAGTCTGCATCTACTAACATGGCTCAGATTAGAATTTAGTGACTTCAAGGTCTGATGCCAGTCTTGAAGCAGCAATTTACGTTTGGATGGAGAGAATCGCATTCTAAACATCCTGGTGTTGTTGCTCAGTGCTACCAAAAGACTGCACTTTATCAGTGTCTTCGCCAACACAGGACTATGTCATCTGCGTATTCCAAGTCGATAAGTGAACTTCCTGGAAAGAGATCAATTCCTGGGAATTCATTTAACAAAAAACATTATTTCCAGCAGTGATATTAACCAATTGTAATGTCTAAGGACGTTTGACTTTACTTCTTTCCTCTAAATTTAAAGGTGTTCATATTCCAAGTATAGCAGTAGCTTGGAATTTGGTTACAGTACTTAATCTTTAATTAATATGTCTCACGTTTTGAACTCGTTCCATCTTTTGTGATAAACTTCGAGTCAAATATTTTGTAAACGGACCATTAGTGCTTTGTTGTGTGATACTGATGTCGACAGATACAATTAAAATGTCTCACCAATCGAAAATGAAATGCCTGGAGGCAGAAGGTCAAGAAGATCGAAGAGACAAGAACGAGGACAGACATTGATTGATGTGGAAAAGAAGAATCAGTCAAGTATGAGACAATTGCTAGATATTTTGCAAATAATGAGTTTGCCGTATGGTTCTCAGATTTTACTAATTGATTCTGTAATTTTGTTTTGAAATACATTTGATTGTCCCCATTTGCATTCTCGTTCACTACAATACTACATCAACTCAAGTTGTCAAGTCACTATCATGAAAACTATGTTTTTTCTTTTTTGAGTTCTTAATTCGATAATGGGAAATTGAGTCTATACAATACTGTTCAGTAACCCCCTTATTTTTGTTGTTTTTGTGATGGCTTGCTTAACCGATCCACACTTTATGTAGTTAAGATTGTCGATTATTACATATAAATTACATTTGAATAATAGATTTGTTATCTCTTTTGATTGGTTGATTGTTTTGATGAATTTTACATCCGTTTAATTAGTAAACTGATGTTATTTATTCACTGAAGAAGTGACTTACACTAAGTCACGAAACGTCAGAAAATCTAATTTTCTACTCATTGGGATATTACAAATATATTATTTATTTATGATGTTAACATATTTTTCTATATGGTTTTTTTTTCTTGATTTCAACATTTTCATCTTAGAATTTCGCTTTAAAATTGCGTACTCTTATCGAGGTACCAAAAGATTTAACTGAAGAGGAAATGAAAAAGTTAGGTATGCGAGATCCTGAAAAAGCTGCAGAAGAATTCGTTGAAGCTAATATTCAAAAAAGAACTGGCAAGAAAAAACCGTAAGTGTAGTTCTTTTATTATTTTTTAAAAAAAAAGTTATCAGAAATGAGTGTTTTGAATGTTTATGGATAGAGACAAATAGAAATGTTGGACTACTGTTAAACATCACCTAACTTAAAGAGTATTCATGGTATTCATTTACTGACTGAATGACTTGATTGTGCAGTAGTTCACATTTCTGTGTTTCACAATGAAGTTATGACAGAATCTGTTGTAATAGGAGATGAGTAGTAGAAACGTGATCAGTAAACTCTACTAAATATCGTAACTAGATATTGGACCAAAGACTAAACTGGCATCAGATTATTACTATATACGTCATTATACTAGTTCACGTGAACCCGAACACCAATAATTGGGATCAGGGCAATAGTATCTTGAGACAAAGTGTCAGTTATCAACAGAACTGAATCACAATAAAATCCGTTTTACGTAGAAAATGGTCTTTTATATTGACTGTAGCTAGGTATGTTTATCTTCACTCATCACTTAATCATGGCTTACTTTAACCACCACTAACACATTAGAATCAAATATTAGGATTTGATCACCACCAATAAATGTAAAATTTAATATGGAATTTGTGTAACTACTCATTAACCTGCTTAATGTTCTTGGACATTACTTCACTCGACAAATCCCCATATCAGAACACAGTTGAGCAGGAATGTAATGATATTTCAATAACAAAAGTCGATGGAAGTAAAAACCACAACAAGAAAAACGTTAGTATATTTATAATTTTTACATAAAATTCTAGAGTCTTCTCCAAGTCTCCGCAAGCTCTGATTGGTTAAGAAGTAGCCCAATTAGCGTGCCTCAACATAATCCTGCACGGAAAATGCTTTAATCCAATCTATATCACATTAACATAACTTGTTAGTGTAGATATAATTGTTTCGTCAAAGGGCTTGTAACACCAGTAGTGGTAGTGTACACTAAATTGTTCGATTTCAACATACAGAATTAAGCTAAGGTTATTTAGGTTGCTGCGTTTCAACGTTACAAGAATATAGATGGAGAATACTGAACAATAATCTGTTAATGTGTTTATACATGTTCATAATTAACAAGTGCACTACTCTGAGGTTTGCATTTTGAATTTTCTGACTTCACTGACCTTCTTGAGTCACACGGTTTTATAAAAAAAATAATTGTAAGAGACAGTCTAACTACCTCGATCATCGAGATTTGATCCTTCTATGTATATGTCACGTTATATTTTCCTACGAGCTCCTTTCCCAATGATTCTTGTTAATAACTTTTCACAGAAGTTTCATAAGAGTTAGTACATGACACAATTGGATTGAATGGATAATTATAGTTGAAGTATGAGTGTTTTACAGGATGTTTTTTTGTTTAGTAATTCATTAAATTAACTAATCACACATGCAACGAAACTATTTTAGATTTAAAGTTGTATGGGTATGTCCATTATCCGACAAGAAATTCCGTGAACCAATTTTTGTTCGTAAACATATTTTCAATAAACACATGGACAAGGTAGAAGCAGCTAAAAAAGACAATGCAATATTTTATAATAACTATTTAAAAGATCCTAGACGTCCATCATTACCGGAAGCTCCTTATCATTTGTTAAATCAATATTATCCATCTTTGAGTTCGAATTCAAATAGTAATAATCATACATACAGAGGTAGAGGTTCTGGACGTGGTAATACGGGTGGAAGTTATCGTGGATATAGGAATAATTCACTTCTTTCAACAGCACCAAGTTATGTACGGGGTACTGGAACTTTTCAGGTATGCTGTATACATACAACTTATTTTCGTTTCGATATTGTTGATATATTTTGTTTACTATTCATTTCTGTGGATTCAGAGATAAAAAGGTGTCTTATGAGCGACTTGAGAAAATTTATAACATGAAATGTGATAACTTAAGCTTCTACTATACTGTCCGTCTACCAACTATTAACGCAAGTTTGCCGCCCAGCAATCCTTCAAGTATTGCTCTACGGTTGAAAAACACTCTATAGAAGACATGCTTAGACCGGAATTATGTGATCATAGGTTTTCCCGAATTACTGGTTGTTTATTGTAGTAAGGTACTACTAGGGAAAAACGGAAAATCGGTAGATGAAGCTATATGTAAACCTTCCTGATGGACTAAGAGCCAATAGAATAGTAATAATTAATGGTTAAAGATGTTAGACGCCACGGCACAAATCTGGTAGTATTCGTACAATTGTATACACTATGTTCCTTTTAGTCTTGGCTTCAGTTTCACTACTTATTTACCATCCTTCGGCCACATTTATTCCATTTGTATTCTTTTATACTTTGTTTATATATATGTTTTTTTACCGATTTTGGTGCATAGTTTCCTGTCCGTTCATACTCATCATGTTAATTTCCCTCCTCTCAATTCACTGATATTTGAAACTTTGAATAGACACTGATTCTTACCAAAGCTTGCGTTAATAATGATTTCTAACTATACTACTACTACTACTGGGTGCTTTTTTGTTCCATTTAAACTTAACATAATTGAATTTGTCGATGGTATATCTTGAATTTCACTATTGTTTTAATGGTGATATAATGAACTAAAAAATCGACTGTTATCTAATCATTTTGACTGATTATCTTAGTGTTTAAGAAAAGTTGTACATCTCGAACTAAATGACTCATGTCAGTACCAGCGTTGTAATAGCTTTTCAAGTTTATACCATCATTAATAACTATGAATTATTTCATTATTATTCAAACCCAAATACTAATAATGATATAAACATCATACTTATTGAACAAATTTGTGGCTATCTACACCTAATAGTAGCTCAGTTAACGACGCCTTGTAATTTAATAGTGAAGGGCAATGGGTCAGAGTATCAATCTGTGAAACATCAACACTAGGATGCAGGTATATCCACCCAATCAGTTCCAAATAAGGCGGAAAAAACTTCTTAAATCCTTCTGTGAGTTACAGGTCATTTATTAAGTAAAGTTTTTTGGACTGTCTTGTAAATTCCATTACTCAACTATTTTTCCCTTTGTCCAGGACTATTATGATGTGGCAGCTCAACAACAACAACACCAAGCTATGGCGGCTGTAGCAGCAGCAGCTGCTGCCGCTTTATATCCAAACGCTGCGACAGCAGCTGATTTGTATGCATTGGCTGCACAGGCAGGTGCACCTCGCACAGGTCTTGGAATGTCTAGGTCGCGTGGTCAACGTGGTTCTTCACCATCTCATGATTTCAATCATCGACCATATAGTAGTAGTAGTACATTGGATAATCGCCGGAGACAGCCTACAAACTATTCGACAAATAGGTAAGCTACAGTTATGACTTATGTTTGTATATATTAAACCCTTGATACACTTATCAGACGGTAGGTGATGCAAGGTTGGTAGGACACTAAACAGTAGATTCCGATAAAATCTTGTTAATATTTGATTGTATATCATGAGTTTTGTGTATGAATCTCTCCATCTTTGTATTTTCTGCCGGATTTATCACGTTTCCCAGATTTTTTTTGCATATTGTGCTATTCTTAATTGATCTGTGATTCTGAACAAATCAATCATAGTAGAACTTGTTCAATAAATCTTGTCTAAGCAGTTGTAAAAGTGAACATTGTTTTTTAATGGGATCTTTCCTCATTCTGTACTCTGTCTAATCAGATTGAAGGTTTCGCGAATTATCTCAAACTGGTAGAGGGCTTTCATTGAGGACAAAATCTCAGTTAAAAAACAGTCGGTCCTGTTACCGTGGAGCTCTTCTCTAGTATACAGCCCACACCATGTTGTCCGGGATCTAACTCTAGGATCGCATTAGTCTTGATTATAGATATCCTCGAAGCATCGGTCGTGCATTTTAGGACAATTGAATGAATAATCCCGGGTTTAGGGATAGAATGCTAGGTAAATATGGCAAATCAGTTGATAATGTTGTGGTGACTATTCATCAGCTCACGTAGTTAGGGTATGTGCTCGACCGCGTACATCGATGGGTGATGATACCTGGCTTAGGGGTGATTAGATTGGAAGAAAGCTATGGGCGGTCAAAGACGTGGGACCAGTCCCTAAATTGATAGATAGTTGTACTGAGCCGTGTAAATTAGTGTAAACTACATGGTTAGGGTCCGCGTGATTGTCGTAACTAATGGTTGGAGACCTTATGTGGCATGTCTCAAAATCGTTCTCAATGGCACCGGTGCATTTACTCTTTGACTTCTCTTATAAATTGAGTCCCGAAATCTCCGTACACCTTTTTCTTTCTTTTCCTATACCTAGTCTTTACTACTACTGTTGACACTGTTTCTACTTGTACTACTCTGGAAATTTATCTCGACAATTTTGTGTCTCTGTGTTAACGTGATACAGGAAATGGGACCAACACACACATATTTCATTTTCTATGTTGCTCATAACTGACCAGCTGTTTAGTAATCAGTTTCATATGCTAACATCTGGAAATCTCAAATTAAATTCGCTCTGTCCGTCCAGTACGCGAATTAAGATTTATAGGAATAATTACACAAAATATCAGCCTTGTTATGGCTATCGATTTGATTTCGTGTGATGCTTGTATCCAATATTTATTCAGCTACTAATCACAATCATAATTCCCTTAAATGTTTATACGGTTTGTCAAATACATGTGTGTAACAATACACCTACATGGTCGGTAGTGATCGTTCTCAAGTTTCTATCCTGTGAGCATTCAGTTTCTTGACCAGGTCACCTTCATTAAGTTTTTGGATCATTTTGCTTTCGAAATACAACATTATCGTGCATAGATAATTAAGTATAAAACAATGACCAGTCAGCTAAAGGAAAGACAACGTTCAATTCAACAGAGTTTCAGTGAAAGTAGAACTAGGATATTATATCATAAATGAGAGTGATATAATTGTAATTGGAATAAGAATAGTGTTCCACAAGTTTTTGTTAAATAAATTTTTGTTAACATCACTTCTCGTATTTATTGGCAAGACTATACTTAGCCTTTTCTTAACTTTTAGACGTCCAGTTGGTGGTGGTGGCGGTACTACAACCGGTGAACGAACAATGATATCATATAATGATTTAGATGATCCTGGAAATGATGTGCTTTAAATTGAATTAACTAATTAATCTAATCATCTTCATCGACTGTTACAACAACTGCTTTATTTTCTATGTTCTTGTTTTCTGTTTGTTTCTAAAGTTTATCACGTTGACACATTTAAATGAATATCATGTATATCTGAACATTGTGCATTTTCATATTCTTTCTTCCTTATATTAATTACAATAAGAAAAGTTCTATTAAAATTATATTACACTTCTCAATTTACTTATTTTATATATGATGTTACTGTGTGAGAAATTATAATAATCAAGTCGATGATAGTAATATTTATTTATTTAAGCACATAAACATTGGTACAAGGGTAGGCACCAAATAGATATCCGCCACATGAATCATTAGATTTGTATGAGGGCTGTGATACTGCCTGGGTGACGAAACCGAAGCAGATGGTTTTCTTAGGAGGCCACACCCGGAGCCTTCGACCTGAAGTTTTGATCCACAAGCCAGTGGCACAACGTCAGGAGATGCAATCCTATGGTAGCCAGTGATCAACAATTTGTTCCTCCGCTATTTTTGCTTTCAGGATCCTGGAGCCCTTGTGTACCGTTGGTTTGAAATGAGGGCTTATCAAATGATATCTGAGAATCTAGAATCCCCAACAACATGTTATCAAAAGATCCTGATGACATTAGTTCTCAATATTTCGTTGTGTAAGATTTTATTTTATACTCAGAAATCACAAATGAGTCATGTGTAAAGGAAGTTAATGTACACTGTGTGTCAGTTCAATGAAAATGCTCAAGATTCTTAATGTACTTATGTATTTAAGAACAACAGATATTGATCTAGAGGTTAAGTGTTTGCATACGAGACCAAATATCCTCGATTCGAGTTCTGCGTGTGGGATCGGGTATGAGCACTGTTGAGGAGTCTCATATTAGGACGAAATGAGTGTTCATTACTTTCAGGTTTTCAATGGTGGTCTAGCTTAAATCGACTCATCAATTCAACTATTAAAATATTGATAGCTTAAAAGAAGCTTGATACGAATGAAATGAATAAAGTCATAATGATATAGAAGCATGTACAATGCATTTGTATGACATAGGCAGTACAATAGTCAACATAATTTCTTTTTCTCAGTCCATATTCATTATGCTAACTAAAATAAATATTAATCTTCATTGACTTTCATATGACTTCTGTGAAGACATTCAGTTTATTATATGGACACCGTTTTAGACAAAGTATAAATTAGTTTGTCTATCTATCTACTGCCTAATTAGTCGATACGATGACTAGTTCGTTTTAAGGTAATCATAATCCTCATAATTCTTATCAATCAATGAGGGTTTAAACCATCAATTGGAATCCTCATGGCCAAAGGAGAAGTAAGAGACGAAAGAACAAATTACACTGAGAAATGGAGACAGACATGAGAAGAATGAATAACAATTGGATAGAGATAGAAAGGAAGGCTGAGGAGAGAGTGGATTGGAGAATGCTAGTCGACAGCCTATTGGATGTACTTGCATCTCAGAGATGATGTGGCTATCAGAAATCAGTATATAAGTGGATAACGCAATGGTATTTGAAGTGAACGGTACTGGGTTCGAGTGCCGAAGTGAACACCAACTCTGATCCAGGTACATTCATCTGACAAGCCTCAAATAGAACAAAACACGCATCAAACTGGATTCCAATACTAATGGTTCTCCAACTTTGCTCAAAACGCTTGTAACTTAAGAAAATATCGAGATAAACCTCACAGAGTGCACATATGCCAATAATAGAAAGACTGATCAATTGCAGACCCAGAAAACAATGAGAAGATTCAAACAAACAGTACAAAATTTCACAGCTTAGTTTTCTCAAATTCCACAAAACGCACTAAATATTTGAAAGGGATTCCTTGATGTTTTCATTGAACAAAATGAACATAGAGAATTCGTAACTTTATTCAACAAGAAAACATCTCATAAGGTGGTTAGATGCTTTGAAGTTTGATATAAATAAACAAACGATGAAAACCGATTATGTTTTGTAATATATAAGTTTTCAAGTTCAAATTATATAACCCGGTAAATTGTTGAATGGATAAATGGATGCATTTGAACTATTACAAGTACTGGTTATGTTACAAATCATACCAGTAGTGGTTAAATATGTAGTTGTAAACATATTATATAATAATAATGCAGCTAAAGTATATTCTGTACAAAAGATACGTAATTGTAATTTGCCAACTGTTATTTGACTGATAAATATTGTTATCTATAAAATAAATGAAGTGAAACAGTTAGATGAAACCTGATAACGAATACCTTTTCTAGTGTTGGTTGAACAAAGAAACAATCTTTATTGAATATATATTAAAATAAGGAGACATTTTCCAGTATGGATTTGTGGAGATTATTATGATATTCATTGACATCATGAATCGACTGGTGTTAGACCACCATTTAAATCCTGGATGTATTGGACAACTGTTTTGACCTAGTGACGTCCTCTTCAATAATGTACATTCACGATCCGGCTAGTGAGATTCGAACCCATTGGAGTGAGGTATTCACTAACCACAGACAATGGAAGATGGTCCCACAATTTCGTGGGTTGATTAAAGTTGGACACTAACACCGTTGGATGCCGGCTCACTGGTCTAGTTGTTAAGCGTTTGTTCGCGAGACCGAAGGTTTTGAGTTGGAATCTTGTGAACGACATCAAAGACGCGCACTGTTGAGGAGCCACATGCTAGGACGGAACGGCGGTCTAATGCTTCCATGTTTTCAATGGTTGTCTGAAAGCAATCAGATTACGATCTCAGTGAAATATGTAACAATCTCCAGAATCTCACACTGGAATATGTTTCATTTTAAGGTGTAAAATGCCAAACCAGACTCGATTTCATTTACGTGAACAACATTTTCATGCCACATTCACCAGCTATTGTAATAAGGCGATGAAGATCCATGGGACAGATTCTTGATGAATGTAACTGATAAGATGATATGACTCAGAAAGAATGAATAAATCGGTCCGTCCGTGTGTCAGTCAGTCAGTAACAACGTAGAACCTCGTACGTATGTACATCAGTTCGAGTTGCCACACCACATTAGCATAGAGATGCAGTGGTTGATTCAAATCCCGTAGTAGTAGAGGTAATAAGAGTATAAGCAGTATTCGGGAAGATTAGTGTTTGGAGATGTTACTTAAAGAGTATAATACAGTGAAATAAATTTGAGAGGAGAAAAAAAAGAGACAAGGAGGAATAAGGAGATCAAAATTTGGGAGAACACAAAGAGTAGATGCACCTGCGTCATTGCAAACGATTTTGAGCCATGTCATTCAGGGTCTCTAACCATCGGTTGCTATCATCTCGCGGTCCCCAACCAGGTAGTCTACACCTACCGACATGACTCAGACCACTTGTCAGTGACTTCATGGACTTGTGCTATGTTTTGGTCTGGCCGCCCCTAGCTTTCTTCCAACCTACTCCTATACCACTGAACATAGCACGTCGAGGTAGTCGGTCGTTGGGCATACGTAACACGTCCCAGCCATCTCAACTGATGAAGTTTCACTACTTCATCAATTGATTTGCCATCCTTACCTAGTACTCGTTTCCTAACAACTGTGTTACTCACTCGATGGTCCCATGATATACGAGCAATGTTTCGAAGACACCTATGATCAAATACTAGTAACCTACGAATATCCTCTACTCTTACCGGCCATGTTTCACTGCCATAAAGTAGGACGGGACAAACTGCTGCGCAGTAAACACGTCCTTTGGTTGATAGACGGATATCTCGCCTACGCCATAAATGACGCAAGTTGACAAAAGCTAGTCGAGCCTTCTGTATCCGTGCTGAGATTTCGTCGCACACCAGACCACAAGGGCTGATGAGACTTCCAAGATAAGTGAAGCGATCGACACGCCCAATTACTTCACTCCCTATCATTAGTTCGGGTGTCAATGCAACCCAATCCTGAAGCAACATTTTGCATTTCGAGGGAGAGAATCGCATCCCGAACATGCCTGCATTGTTGCTTAGAGTGGTCAGAAGACTCTACATTTTGTCAGCGTCTTCACCAAATAAAACTATGTCATCAGCATATTCTAAGTCAACAAGTGAACCTCCTGGTAGAAGTTCAACCCCTGTAAATTTAGATGAGGAGAGTGTTATCTCTAAAAGTACGTCAATGACAAAGTTGAACAAGAATGGGGAAAGTGGACACCCCTGACGAACACCACTTGAGGTCCGTGAGCTAAAATAAGTTAGATGGGCTTGAAATAGTACCAGCCACTACAAATTTACGTTAAGTAAATGAAATACAGATGACTTTAACTCACTGCAAATAGCAATATATCTGTAAGTATGTAGAATATGATAGCTGATGGCTGAAAATGAATTAAACATATTGATGAGTTCGTATTTAACTAACGGAAGTTGTGTATAAATCGGATATTATGAAAACATGACTGGATTAAATGAGGTAAATGATGTTACTGAGATCACGTATACTCAGCGTCTAGAACACTGGAGTCAAGATGTTAAGCATTCGTGGGTCACACTGAAGGCCATGGACTCGAATCTCGGTTGTAAAGATCGTAGATGCGCATCGATGAATCATTTCCTATTAGAACGTAACGATATTCTAGTGCTTACAAATGGAATTCTTCAATGTCTACAACTTCGTACTGAAATTATCAATATTCCTGCTGCTGGTAATACATTTCTTACATTCTGTCAATTATAATTCATATATTCTGCCCATCGAATCCAGGGTCTTCAATCTCATTCTGGAATTCTGAACCTCTAAACAACTGTGTTGGCATCCAACAGTATTATTATCTGACTCCAATCAATCTACGACATTGCGCAATTATCTTCGATGAGTTACTTTCTTACACCCGACACGCATTATGTCTACTAGTTCTACTGGAGCCCCGGAAATTTCTTCTCAATGCTAGTCACTGCTAAGCACAGGATAACTGTCAGTGAGAGATTGTTGAATTTCATACCTCATTGATTCGTCCATAAATTATGGTCAGTCGGCTAAGATTCTGGTTACTGACTTGAAAGAATGACCATAAATATTTTCCGGAATCCCAATTATCTAAATTTGATGAAAAATACAAGTTCATTTTCTAAATTACTATAAGACTGAATGATATCATCGGATCCAACATAAAAATCTCAGTAGCGTTATCATTGAGCTATCCAGGTCGCAACTGACCTCTTGTTAGACTGAGATGTATCTACAATTTATTGATCACTGGATGGTGATCAATGTCATGTGAATCAGGTCCTTCTTAGTGCAGATCGAATCCTATCGACAAAGTTGCAATGTGGTCACTAGTCTAGGTGACTCGACATTGTATGCATTATGTTGTGATAAGATGGTGGTTGGATTTAGTCGACAGGAAACTCTGGACTCGAGTTTCGTGTTATTTGGCACTCGTCAGTTAGGTGTCTAAATACTAAATAGTATTTCACCAGTATGTATTTGTTGTAAAAATATACATAGTATAAAGTAACAGTAAACTACACCTGAGTATCTCACAGAGAATACCGCAAAATCGAGATAACTTAATTTGTGAATGAATGAATTATGTTTATTGACATACCGAGTGTTTAAAAATTGTGATTAAAATACTCGCTACAGCAATTAAAATAGCAGCGATTATAAGCAGTATTACAATAGCCGTTAAATAGTCTCCTAATCTTGTTTTGATAGCTGCACCAATAAGTAATGCCGATGTAAATAATGTTAGACTGATTCCAAATGCACCAAGTTTAGCACGCACATCCACCAATATATCTAATATTTCAATAGCTGTAGCTAAGGTTATCGTCTGAAATTATGAAATGGACGATGCACACCTTTAAACAACAATGTATTCAGAAGTTTGATGATATAATATTTATCAATCCATTGTTAATCGATTCAGATTGTTCGTCAAACTGCTAATAAGGTAATAAACATTTATCCGTCTAACCATTACTTAAAGTATTATTAAACAATTGTTTACGCAAAGTGCTTAATGTTCGTTGACTGGAAACCATCAGTAACAGCCGACCTCTATGGGAGCAAACAGAACAACTTGCGGATCAACAGAATATCGGGAAATGACGCTGGAAGTGAATAGGATACACATAGTGAAAATCATCGAACTGTATCATGAGGCAAGCGCTAACTTGGAATTTTAAAGGAAGACAGAAAAGAGGAAGGCCAAAGAATATACTTCGACGAGAACTTGAAGCAGACATGATTAAGATGAATAACAACTGGAAAGAAGTGGAAAGAATTGCTCAGTACAGATTCGGCTGAAGGATGTTGGTGAGCGAACTGTGCTTCCACATGAAGGCCGATTGATATAAGTTGGTCTACTGAGTGTTCTAGAGAACTTCCGTAAAAATACCAACTGAAAACTCGATGAATAATGCAGCAATTTACGTAGACAAATTCCAATGCAATTGTTTTTCAGTGTATAAAATAATATGAAATTTATGATTGAGACGTCTTCAAACTATCCACTGCGAAATGCATAATCTTAAGTTACGTAATACTTTTTTGATTGAGATCGTGAATCTATCAATGTTAGACCAGCACTAAAAATCTGAAAACACTGGACGACCGTATCGTCTTAGTATGGGACTTCTCAGCAATACGCATACACGAGGTGTCCCATACTAAGACAAAACGGATTATCGAGAGGATAGAATAAGGTAAATGAGCTTAACGTAATAACCGACACGAGGAGTCTTTCAGAGATTCAAGTTTATTGGATTATACACAAAAAAGTTTCAATATTTGTATGACAGTACTAAAAAGCAACCAAACATTTGATGTGTATTGCTGTATAGATCAATCTTTGACAAAAGCTCATTATTTAATCCATCAAGTTACTGTAAACCATATAAACTTGCTTAATACATTGAACAATCATGTTGCTCAGTTATATTAGAACATAACTCATCAATTACATTCAATATTCTTACATAAATAAACAAAGTAATAACATTCAATGGGAATGTATCACTTATTTCCTTCACAAATGCAATCAATAATGCTGTCACAACTGCAATGAAGCTATAAAGTAGAGAAAAAAAATGGACATCTAAACACAGTGGAGGATTTACTTACTAATCTAAAAATGAATGTAATAAGATTTGAATATCCTAACACAGTAAAAAGGCAACGGTTACGGATGAAAAGACGATAGTTGGATAAGTCATTTTGAAATGATGTTTTTTCAGTTCATAGATTATTTTTAAGGAAATATTGTTTGTTGAAGTTAGACATTAACACTGTTGGATGCTGTTTCAGTTTTCTGGAGGTGAAGCGTTCGCGCGTGAGACCGACAAATTCTAAGTTTGGATCACGAGTGTGGGATCGTGTATGCGCACTGTTGAGGAGTCATATGTCAGAACAAAACGGTCGTTCAATTATTCCAGGTCTTACATGGTGGTCAAGCTTTGATTGAGTCATGAATTCATCTGATAAATCATTATTATCATAATACTTAGTTGTTCATCATTCAAAATGTGACCTAATATTTCAGTTTCCTTACTAAACGTGTAATTAACTTTGCTACGATGTAAGTAATTCAGTTATGGAAGTTTATTTAAAACATGTGGCTCACCAGATTGTTAGGGAGATCCAGGATATTCCCTGAAAAACTTTAGAAGGCACAGAAAACTCTAGGAAATGCTAAATCTAATCAGCACTGCATAGACGTTTCCAAGAAACATTTAGAATGTGAATTGGGGCGTCTAATATTTTAACTGGATGATTACACATCCTCATTCCATGTTTAGAAGAGTTCCGGAAACTTTCAGAAGCACATGGTTACGTGAAATGTTGTAAATACTGTTGACTTTCTGAACACAAGCTAACGCTGAAATAAACGTTCTTTCTACATTTCATACCTTTCCTTTCGTGTTCATGTTGTCATGTGGATTTAGCCTGCAACTTATTAGAAGAGCTTAGGAAACCAATTCATGCGCTCAGTCAGGATATTTGTCACAAATGAAGTGAAGTCATTCAAACAATGTCAAATATTAACATCGGTTCATGAAATTCTTCATAAATAGAGTTGGATATTTCTAACAGTCTAGTGTCTACATAAATCTCATGATTTCAATGAATAAACTATTGAGAACAGTTTGGTCAATGAATAATCTAATCAAAATATCAGTTGGACTGATTAATAGAAGGATGTAAATCATAATTATTCTTCTTTAACGTTTACAATTTTTTAAAATAAAACTATTGAACAGACTACATTGACTGCTCACACTTGACATCATTGTCATGCTGGTTTATGTTGATCATATAATCAAACACTGACCTATCTACTAACTCATATCCTCCTTTGGACAGTTAACTGAAGTAGTGTTCTGATGTGTGTTTTTCTTTTCAACACTTCTGTTCCACAAAATAAGAATGAGTAAATAACATCGTAGTTAAGAAAATTGAAACTATAATGTACGACAGTTTAGTGATGACAAAATGTTCTTGAGAGTGCCTACCTAATTTTTTTGGTTAAATGACAGTTATGAAGCAGTTTGAGGAAAAGGGATTATGATTTGCAGTTGATGGTTAAGATTAAGAATTAGAATTCAGGTTTTTCATCACAGACTATGATATCAGTTAAAATGCCAACCAAATGGTTCAATGAATTTCGCGCCAAAATCCCAAAGTTGTTATGAAATATCTGATTGGTTCGTCCAGAAAATGTTGTTCTCTCAGTGGATTGATTTCATTGGTTGAAATTTAGTTTAAAATTATTAAAATAACAGATTATAAATATGAGAAGGGGATTTTGTGGACATTATAGTAATTTCAATATTTGAGATCATGAGTCACTTGGAGTTAGACCACTATTGAAAACCTTGAAGCACTAGAAGACCGTTTCGTTCTAATATGGAACTCCTCCACGATCATGCCTCACGAGATCCAAACCCATGACGTAACGATCTCGCTCACGAACCCTTAACACCTAAACCATTGAGCCAGCATCCAATGGTGTTCATGTTTAACTTAAATTAATTCACGAAATTCAGCGATACATCCATTATTGTCTTCAGTGAGTTACTATCTCACAACAAGCCTGGTTGAACTCCACTGGTCACTGCTTCTCACTGGAACTTCATGAAATACCTCTTGATGTCTAACTTCAATTGACTGATGATCTCATCTATTGAGATTATAAATAATATAGAAATAAAGTTGGGAAAACGTACACTAATACACTAAAAACAATTGATCGTACCATTGAGTCTCCCAGAGATCGAATTACATAACTAAAGAAGAATGAAGATAATAATTGATTCATTAACTTACGATGTTGAGAAAATTATCACGATGAATAGTGTATTAAGTAGTTGAATGGTAAGAATTATGAAAACCTGTCATAATGAATAACTTTAATTCAAAACCATAAATCTACTATTTTTGTATATGTCGACATATTCGAAAGTTTACTTCTTCTAGTGTAAATCCATAGGATAATTTGAACAATTCCAAACATGTTTATCTAGAATTAGAATATAAAATAAATCAAGTTGTGTAGTATGATACAGTTAAAGTCATGAGTCGGTCTAAATTATGCGACTATTGAAAATCTGGAAGTATTAGACAGCTGTATCATCTTGTTATGAGATTCCTAGGAAGTGCGTATCCAAGTAACCGCACACGGGACTCAAGCTGGTGCTTCCAAGTTTTTGAATGATGGTCTAGCTTAAATGGACTCATGAACTCAATCATTAAATTACTATGATATCCACAAAACTCCTTCTGATATTATTCAAAATATGATCAATAGTGACGGTCTTTAAAAGGCATTTCCTGGCGTTCCAGTGAATAGCAGTTACCAGTGTTGTTCAACCGGGTCTGTTGTCAGATGGGAACTCAACGAAGACAATGAGGAACGGTGGCGCAATTTCAGAGATTGGTTGAAGTTAGATATTAACACTGGCCGGCTCAGTGGTCTAGAGATTAAGCGTTCGTACGTGTGACTGATAGGTCCTAGGTTGGAATCTAGCGAGACGGAATCGTGAATACTCACTGCTGAGGAGTCCCATACTGGGACGAGACGGCCGTCCAGCTCTTTCAGCTTTCCCATGGTGGTCTAACTTCAAATGACTCATGATCTCAACTATTATATATGTAAGTGCAAAGCGTATGCAAACCAGTGTCATTTCGTCGTTTTCTATTAAAATCTATCGATATCCTGATTACACATTTCATAAAGCTTTATTGTAACAATGCAAATTTGTCAGAAATAGTTTTGAATCAAATATCAATTTACACTAGACATCATAACTACAATCAAGAATGTCAAGAAATAAGCTCGAAATCGAGGTTCATAGGTTCTATTCCCGCATGCAGGTTTGTGGATTCGCACTACTGAAGAGTACCATAGTAAGATGGAACGGTCATCTATTGCTGTCAGGTTTTCAATGATCATTTATAATCTTAATATAAACTCACTTGTGTTTAGTAAGACGTCTATGTGTAATACTATGTGTATGATGCAAAATGTTGTTTATATTAACTTCATTAAAACACTTGAATGATTAACAAATTTAAAAAATACTACTTGTGATGTTTTTCTTAACTAACTGTTCACTCAAACATGATTGAATACAAAGGACATTGTGTTTGATCTTTAAAAAAAATAAACAAATTCTTTGAAATGAACGGCAAATTGATTAACAAAACAATATAATTCTCTTAGTTTTGTTTGTTTGCTTGTATCTTTCTGTTGTTGTTTTACGACTGCAATCAATCAATCTCTTGTTGGCATATATGCATCCTGTACGAATTGTCTCAACATAGTCGTAAGTCATAAGCTTTTTGAGACAAGATGAATAGTGATTAGTAGTTGAATCCGATTTGGCGCGCGTCTCGTCGTATTTGGGACTCGTCGGCTGGATTTACTGGATGAACTCAGTAGCAAAGTAGATAATGCGATGGTGTTTGAAGCGAACGGTACTGGGTTCGAGTTTCGGAGTGAGCATCAACTCTGAGATGCAGGTACATCCAGATGACGAGTCTCCATAAGTTTGCCAACCATCAGCAAGATATTTTTAGGTTTATTTGAATTTGTATCGACTTCCTTTGACTTCGTTTGAACGATCACCTTACTTATAAATTTGTCTCAGGTATTTGAGCTACTTGGTTGTTTTTTATAAATTGACAAGTTTAAGGTATAGAATAAAGCATATAATGGTATTCATGCGGTAGGAGCTAGCTCAAAATCATTTTCCTCATGTAATTGATTAAAGTTCCTACATGGAACACATCAGCATGATGAACTAGTATCTCAATGTTAATATTTGCTTCAAGTCTCAAAAGAACACCAAGTACTCGATTCCACTGTTAACCGTATTCCATCTAGATTACATAATAGAAACTGTTCAAAATATTTTATAAATGTACACTTGAGGAAGCAGTGTGATCAGTGAACGAGATATTCGTCGTCTACTGTTTGTATTTGTATATACGAATACAGTAGATGACGGTGTAGGGCCAGACAGATCATCCGGCAGTTGTATCACTGAATATCGATCAGATCGACTCATCAATTCAGCTATTAAAATATTGATAGCTTAAAAGAAGCTTGATTAGAATGAAATGAATACAGTCATAATGATATAGAAGCATGTACAATCCATTTGTATGAAACAGGCAGTACAATAGTCAGCATAATTCCTTGTTCTCAGTCCATATTCATTATGCTAACTAAAATACACATTATTCTTTGTTGATTTTAATGTGTCTTCTATGACGACATTCAGTTTATTATATAGACGACGTTTTAGCCAACGTATAAATTAGTTTGTCTATCTATCTACTGCCCAATTAGTCGATACGATGACTAGTTCGTTCTAAGGTAATCATAATCTTCATAATTCTTATCAATCAATGAGGGTTTAAACCATCAATTAGAATCCCCAGTGCCAAAGGAGAAGTAAGAGACCAAAGAACACATTACACCGAGAAATGGAGACAGACATGAGAAGAATGAATAACAATCGGATAGAACTAGAAAGGAAGGCTGAGGACAGAGTGGGTTGGAGAATGCTAGTCGACGGCCCATTCTCCATTGAGGGTAACAGGCGTTAGTTGGTAAATAAGCATGAAAGTGTAGAAATGTTAATAAGAATCAAGAAATGTCAATCTAAGTCTCAGAATGAAGTCATGTAAAATGAACAGTACTGTTCAAAGGATTTATAATCTTGTTGAGAGATTATTTAATTCATTTGGTGTTGTTTACTTGAATGTTCTGATTGTTTACTAGGACCGCAGTTAATCAATCTCTCTCTTATTGGCATATGTACATCCTGTGCGAACTGCCTCGATATCGCCTTAAGTCACTAGCTTTATAAGCAAAGATGAGCGAGACTATAATTTATGGATGAACCAATCAGATATAAGACAACGGGTGACGAATTCGGGCACGAAATTCTTCCATGCATTTGGTTAGAGTTTTGACATTGTAACTGATGTGAGTTCGTGATAAAAACCGTCAATCTAATTTTTAACCCTAACCATCAACTGTAAATTGGAATTCCAACTGCTTTATAACCCTCATTTAGCCCCAATTAGTAGTTGCCCACTCTCAAGGTCACCTCACCGTCGCTCAATGGTCTTCCATAAATTATAGTCTTACCGCAAAGATGGATCGTGGCTAGCAGTGAAATTCAGTCTGATGCGCATCCCATCCTAATTGAGACTCGTCAACTGGATGTACTTGCATCTCAGAGATGATGTGGCTATCAGAATTCAGTAGCTTAGTGGATAACTCGATGGCGTTTGAAGTAAACGGTACTGGGTTCGAGTGCCGAAGTGAACATCAACTATGAGATTCAGGTACATTCATCTGACGTCTCCCAAATAGGACAAAACACGCGTCAAACTGGATTCCAATCTTTGCTCGAACTGCTTGTAACTTAAGGCAATATCGGGACAAACCTCACAGAGTGCACATATTCGTAACTTTATTCAACAAGCAAATATGTTATAAGTTGGTTAGATGTTTTAAAGTTTGATATAAATAAACAAAAAGATGAAAACCGATTATGTTTTGTAATATATAAGTTTTCAAGTTCAAATTATATAACCCGGTAAATTGTTGAATGGATAAATGGATGCATTTGAACTATTACAAGTACTGGCTATGTTACAAATCATACCAGTAGTGGTTAAATATGTAGTTGTAAACATATTATATAATAATAATGCAGCTAAAGTATATTCTGTACAAAAGATACGTAATTGTAATTTGCCAACTGTTATTTGACTGATAAATATTGTTATCTATAAAATAAATGAAGTGAAACAGTTAGATGAAACCTGATAACGAATACCTTTTCTAGTGTTGGTTGAACAAAGAAACAATCTTTATTGAATATATATTAAAATAAGGAGACATTTTCCAGTATGGATTTGTGGAGATTATTATGATATTCATTGACATCATGAATCGACTGGTGTTAGACCACCATTTAAATCCTGGATGTATTGGACAACTGTTTTGACCTAGTGACGTCCTCTTCAATAATGTACATTCACGATCCGGCTAGTGAGATTCGAACCCATTGGAGTGAGGTATTTACTAACTACAGACAGTGGAAGATGGTCCCACAATTTCGTGGGTTGATTAAAGGTGGACACTGACATCGTTGGATTCCGGCTCACTGGTCTAGTTGTTAAGCGTTTGTTCGCGAGACCGAAGGTTTTGAGTTGGAATCTTGTGAACGACATCAAAGACGCGCACTGTTGAGGAGCCACATGCTAGGACGGAACGGCCGTCTAATGCTTCCATGTTTTCAATGGTTGTCTGGAAGCAATCAGATTACGATCTCAGTGAAATATGTAACAATCTCCAGAATCTCACACTGAAATATGTTTCATTTTAAGGTGTAAAATGCCAAACCAGACTGGATTTCATTAATGTGAACAACATTTTCATGTCACATTCACCAGCTATTGTAATAAAAAGCGATGAAGATCCATGGGACAGATCCTTGATGAATGTAAATGATAAGATGATTTGTAAAATGCCAAGAGAGTAAATGTTTATTGGTCCAATGGTTTGAATTATTTTCTCTGGTAAGCGTTTCCTAGCTAGTTAGTTTTCTACAGGATGGGGTTGCTAACTGCATGCCCAACCCTCCTCCTTTACCAGGGCTTGGGACCAGCAGTAACTCTAGAACAACTACAAGCGGAGTTTCTAATCACCTTATTTCATCATAAAGATCAGCTCTAATACAGTTTCTTTTCAAGTATCTTGAAAAGATGTATCCTTCCATCATCTGAACTACAATTAAATAGTAACTCCTCCAAACCTCTAGACAACACTCAATATCACCTCATGCATAAACGAACCCTGTTTTTATCACTTAAAAAATTCTGCATTTGATTTTGTGCTTTTCATTTACACATCCATATTCAGATATGTGTAGTAAGAACAGAAAACCTACCTATAGCCTATGTTATTTCTTTTCTAGCATGTTCCTATGAGTGTCTAGTCTTCTCTTGAATGAGTCAATTAAAGGAGTGAAAACCATTGCTTCAAGTGACAACTTACAACAATTGATAACTCAGTGTAAAAACTTGTATGTTACCAATATTTTATTCATCTTTGACTTTTCTACTCATGTACCATATCCTCTAATATGTTCCGATCTGATGAGAAAAAGAAAGACAATTCAAATTATACATTAAACAATTACTAATCCCACAAGTTGAAATCATGAGCCAATTGAAGCTAGACCACCATAGAAAACCTGGAAGCACTGGACGGCCGTTTCGTCCTAGTATGGGACTCTTCAGCAGTGCGCATCCACGAACCCACCCCCCAGCGGGATTCGAACCCAGGACCTACTGGCTTCGCGCGCGAGCACTTAACCCATTCTGATAATAATAATCACCTGCTCACTAGTGACTGGCTTCAAGAGGTATATCCTGGAGTTCTACTGAGAAGTAGTGACCAGTGGAGTTCAACCAGGTCTGTTGTGAGATAGGAATTCATTGAAGACAATGGTGTACGGTGGCGCAACTTCGTGGATTGGTTGAAGTTAGACATTAACACCGTCGGATGCCGGCTCAGTGGTCTAATGGTTAAGTGCTCGCGCGCGAAGCCAGTAGGTCCTGGGTTCAAATCTCGCAGGGGGCGAGGTCGTGGATGAGCACTGCTGAGGAGTCCCACAATAGGACGAAACGGCCGTCCAGTGCTTCCAGGTTTCCCATGGTGGTCTAGCTTCAATTGGCTCATGATTTCAACTTGTGAAATTCCTAAAAATCTCCACAAAACCCATTCTGATAATTATTACTAATTCGATAGTTTCTAGTTTTCCAAAAAACGTTCTTTTCAACTAATATCCCCTCTCCCCCCCCAAAAAAAAGAACTCTTTATCTCATTCCCAAAGTTGACGATTTCCTATGAACTACCTATTATAAAATAATAATAATAATTCCCATCTAATGGATAACAGACCTAATTCTCGCTCGCTTGCTCTCTATGTCTATGTTAATGTTCGACCTAATAATAATAATAATACAATGTGAATTATGTCATCTTTTTCAAAAAATCCTCATCATCAAAATTGTTGATAATAATAATAATGATAATAATACATTGAACAATTGAATATTCAAGGTCAGCGTTCATTATTTATCTTATCCCAATCATTCATTTTATCCTGAATAAAATCAAGGTCACTTGAACGGTACGTTTTTATTATTTGATAACCACATTTAGGAATAATAATAATAGTAATAGTAATGGTGGCAATAGTAATAATGTAATAGTAACGATAATAATAGTAATGATAGTAATAGTAATAATACTAGTAGTGATGGTAATAATGATAGTAATAGTTATAATGCAATAGGAATGACAATAATAGTAATAATAATAATAATGGCAGTGAGAGTAATAATGGTAATAGTAATAGGAATGATAGTAATTGTAACAGTAATAATAGTAGTAGGAGGTAATAATCATTGTTTTATACTGGATTAAATCAAGGTCAACTCCGCCTAGAGTCCCTCCGGGGGCTACTGCCGGTTCCAAGACCGGATAAAGGAGGAGGGTTAGTTATGGGGTTAGCGTTCCCATCCCATAGAAAACTAACTCGCTAAAAAAACGCCAACCAGAAAAATTAAGGTCACTCAACGGTATTTTTTTATTACTTGGTGACCACACTTGGTAATAATGATAATGGTAATAGTAATGTTAACAATAGTAATAATAACAGTAATAGTATTAGTATTACTAGCAACAATAATCATAGTAATAATATTGATGGTAATGGTAGTAATGGCAATAATAGTAGTGGTAGTAATGATATTGATAGTAATAATAATCGTAGTGATGGTAGTAGTAATAGTGATGATAATAATAGTAATAGTAATCATTATTTTTACTTAAACACATAAACATAAGTGCAAGAAGGCACCAAATGGATATGCGCAACATAAATCATTCGATTTGTGTGAGGGCTAGGATACTAAACGAGTGTTCAAATTGAAAAGGATGATTTCCTTAGTGGGTCACACCCCGAGCCTGTAACCTAAAGGTCTAATCCATAAGACAATGCAGCAACATCACGAGATGCAGTCCCATAATAGCCAGTGACCAACAATAGGTTCATACACCATTTGTCCCCTCAGTGTCCTGGAGTCCATGTGCACCATTAATTTGTAATGAGGGTTTTCCAACTGTTCTAGGTGGACTGTCCGTGTAAGTCAACCCTGTTAAAGCACCGGACATTCGCTTTTCGTCCTCTGAATTTCGTAGACAACATTTATGCCGCGAGAAGGCAGTGGTTGTAGGCATGTGGCCATGTGAAGGCATTTGGGGGCACATAATAATAGTAATAGTAATAATAGCGATAGTAATAGTAATACTGACTGTTGGAGTGATCTAGAAAACTTCTCGCAAAAGACAAGAAAGGCTCAGGAAACACTAAGAAACATTTCATCCAATCAGCGTTAACTTGAAGTTTTAGTCAAAAACATCAAGAAAGTGAAAAGTTACATGTAGAATTTCTGATTGAATGATTATGTATACTGCTATCATGTTAAGTAGCATTCCAGAATCTTCAGGAAACCCAAGGATATCTAAAATACTATAAAAACCCTATATTTTCTGTATTCAAACGAACCTTTGGAGTAAAGTGCTTCTCGTATATCTTGAGCCTTTTCTTTCGTGTTCTGATGGCTGGGTAGTTCTAGCTTAAGGGTTTAGGAACCGAATATAACGTTCAATTAGCAAGACTTATCAGTGACATCACTAATAATAGTGGTAGTAATAATAATGATAC
This sequence comes from Schistosoma haematobium, assembly GCF_000699445.3. Classification (NCBI taxonomy): domain Eukaryota; kingdom Metazoa; phylum Platyhelminthes; class Trematoda; order Strigeidida; family Schistosomatidae; genus Schistosoma; species Schistosoma haematobium. The sequence continues at coordinate 23,044,385 of NC_067201.1, forward strand.
TATAATGATACCCTTAGTGAAAATTAGTCGCTAAATCTAGTTTCTGGCCTAATTTGTTTCAGAGAGAGAGAGAGAGAGAGATCAAACTGTAAATGAATGAACCAATTAAAAGAAGAACGAAGAAAAAACAAACAAACAAACAAAATAACTGACTTCAATTAAATTGAACAAGTAAAACACATCATTGAGGTTATTCAATAAATAATAATGGATTATATTTACAAAATATACTCATTTATAATATATGTGGGTGGTTATAGGAACCGATAATAGAATGGGAAAAAAAAAGATTAATACCTCTTCCCCTCCCCACTCTTCCCAATATCTATATTAGTGAGAGTATTATTAGAATGGAAAAAAATGAATACCGCTCTTTCCTGCCCCCCCCCAACCAACCAAGCAACCAAACACCCACCTACCCTCTTCCCAAAGTATTAATAAACGTTAAGTAAAAATGAGTTTTCATTTAATTCACTGAAAGATTAAATATGATTATGTTTAAACAAAATTTATTATACATTTGGTTATATACAGTTACTATGATTATCTTTATATATGGATATGATGATCCATTCTATATGGATACTGAATATCCAACATCACTATCCCCACCACCACCATCATCATCATCGTTATCATCATTACTGAAATCAAAGAAGACTAATTCTATTTTCCAAAATTTACATACATTCTATTGGATAAATGGAATTGATTCAAGGAATCCTTATAGAGGATATTATGAATCTTATATGAATAAACGGAAATATTCACATCATCATGATCAACATCATCACCACCGTCGTCGTCGTCGTCGTCGTCGTCGTCGTCATCGACGTCATCATCAAAATCGTCAATTTTTATCATTACAAACTGATTTATTTAAATTACTTAAAGGTAAACGTAAAATAAATAATGATCATGATATTGTCATTGATCGATTATTAAATAATGAAATATTTAAATTAAGAGGTTGGAGACCACAACGTTATGGATAATATAAAGGTAATATTAGTTGCTATGGCATTAAAAACATTTATAAATGTATTGATTTGTATTACTGATAATGAATAAATAAATAAAAATATCCAAAACTGGGCAGTTCAGTTTGAATTCAGAGTTCTTTGTGTATTTGGAAAGGAATAAGGAATTTCTTAAAATTTCTGATTGAAACTAATAAATGATCCAAAATGTGAATAATGATCGAGCTCACCAGGGTAGATGATCTATGTAGAATGATTGGAGACTTAATCGAGTTAGACGGGAATGGTGTGACGAACCAGCTAACATCGAAGTCACACCACGTTGTCAGCACTTTATTTGGATTACCCCATTGACGTATCAAGGTAGTATAGATACTTAGAAGACTGTACAATACAAAGGACGTTATTACATAAATATATTAGTTAAAGTAGATACAAGCGAAGGTAAGACCACGGTCGCATGTGTCAGTACATAGCGTACGATTAACTGATATGCGTTGGTTATCCTTGACCTTGACAGCGATCGACGATCGACTCGATATTCAGTGACCCAAATGCCGGATGATTTGGCTAGGGCTCAGTGACATTTCAAAAAATTGGCTCGTTTGAAGATTACAAGTACACATATCCGATCGATAAATAAACAGCAGCACGAATCTTAAGTTCTTACTTGTTTAATCCGGTTGGCGTTTTGTGCTTTTCAGCTCAACCCTCCTTCCTACGTCGAGCTTCGAGCTTATCAATATATCGCCTAATGATATCACCATTTAGAGAACAGCAGCTTATCGACCAAACCAATAATGTATAAACCCGTACGAACAGTCTAGAGTCCTTATCGGTCCTTCTTCCTTTCTAGTTCTGTTTGCCTGTTGAGTCTAGAACACCAGTCTCAGCCTCAGTGATACTCGGTTGATATACAAACCAAACAGATTACACCACATCATGAATTAGTAAACAAACATCTCTACAAGATTTAACCGAATGTGACTGTAAATATGGGAGACTGTCATTCATAGACTAGGCAGAACTCAGCAACGGTAAATCGTATAATAATAGTTTATAAATCATAATGAAGCTTATAATTAAAGGAACATGAATATGAATAGTTTAGTTGCTTAACAATTATACAATCAAAATATATGTATAGTAATGGTCCATAAATGAATCACAACAGTTTGCATTCCGAATTCTCGTCCAGATATAACAATACTGAGTAAATTTGTATTCTCAATAGATAAGTAATCGATTTCAATCATATAGATCGTCAAAATACGATCACAAACTATGATAGTTAGGAATACAAACAATTGGTTTATACTTAACAACATATATGGCTTACAAAATATTTAAGATCATGATACTAATTTAATGATCATTACTACAAATGAACGTACATTAGTGGAATCCAACATTAGGAACATTTTATTCTCCCCCAAATGCCCTAGTATGGCTGAGAGTGGGGAGAGTTAAATCTCCTTCTCCAAATGCTCTCACATGGCCATATTCATACAACTACTGACAGGGAATTCCTACTCACTGCCTTCTCGTGACGAGGGTGATCTTTATGAAATAGAGAGAACGAAAAGCGAATGTCCGGTGCTTTAACAGGGTTGACTTACACGGACAGTCCACCTAGGACAGTTGGAAAACCCTCATTACAAATTAATGGTGCACATGGACTCCAGGACACTGAGGGGACAAATGGTGTATGAACCTATTGTTGGTCACTGGCTATTATGGGACTGCATCTCCTGACGTTGCTCCATTGCCTTACGGATTAGACCTTTAGGTTACAGGCTCGGGGTGTGACCCACTAAGGAAATCATCTTTTTCAATTTGAACACTCGTTTAGTATCCCATCCTTCACACAAATCGAATGATTTAGGTGGCGCATATCTATTTGGTGCCTTCTTGTACCAATGTTTATGTGTTTAAATAAATAAAGTCATTTTATCAAACTGTTTTGTAAATCATCATAATTGGATGGAGAATGCTGATGAGCGGTCTATGCTCTTCCATGAAGGCTAACAGGCGTAAGTTTTATATCTTGACAAATATACAATTCTATTGTAAATCTACGATAAAAGTTTATTCCAATTAAGAACTTATAAATATTGAAACGTTAGGATAATTAGAAATCATACATTAAACAGTTGTTTGTTTTAGTATACACTGAACTATTTAAACGATTGCAACTGTTGTAAGATTGTACTTACTGATGAAACTAAGCATTAGTCAGACGAAACCTTAACCGATCGTATTGATTCCGATAGGATTTGGTCTGCATTAAGAAGGACCTGACACATTATATTGATCACAATCTAGTGATCAATCAATTATTAATACATCACAATCTTACAAGAAATCAGTTGTAGTCGGGATAACCCAGTGATAACATCTCTGTGACTGTGAAGCTGGATGACATAGGATCGAATTTGTCAGGGAGCATCAGTTCCCTCAAGAATACAGATACATATTGCTGACGAGTGCCAAGTAGCACAAAACATAGGTCCAGAGTTCCATGTTGACTACCTTAAAGCATCATCTTATCTCAACATAGTTACACTACCTATTATTTTCTATGTATGACTAAAAAATATGTCTTGTAGATACTAGTGATAAGTAGTAATGTATTGAACGAGAACATACAAGTGGGGACAACCAAATGCATTTGAATATAAAATTACAGAATATCTTCGTAAAATCTGAAAACCATACAGTAAATACTTCATTTGCAAAATGTCAATCATTCGTCTCAGACTTTGCTATTCCTTCGTTTCCACAGTAATCATTCTCTCTTCCCTACGATCTTCTTAACCTTCTGCTTCCAGGCATTTTACTTTTGATTGGTGGATGATACATACTATTTATAACTGTTAAGGAGACCTGAAAATACTTAACCAGTAGTCTTAAACAGTAGACTATGTAATAGGGAAAAGTTATTGTATATGGAAAATGTAATCAGTTAGATTGTTAGCCGACTGTTTACTTAAATATGGTTCTGTTTCACACTGATGAAATTAAACGAAAGATGATAAACCAAGGTGTATAGAACCTAGTAAGTCATTTAAATTAAGATATATAGAAAATCAGCATGCAGCAATTGATTTATAGAAGTATTACATGACCACAGTCAGCTACAACATAGGACCAGGCACATATATGCATCGGTCCAAGATGCCACAAATAGGTGAACATCAAGTTCATAGAAGTAGTAACTTCAATGGTAGTAATATATATGAGAGATTATGTATAAGGATAGGACACAGGAAGAAAGGAAGTTCATAGAATGAGATGGAGCAATTTTTTTAATCTCATCGTTTAAAGGAAGACAATGAGTGTATGCACCTACGTCATTTTGACCGATTCTGAGCCATATATCACCCAGAGTCTCCAACCATTAGTCACGCGGACTCCATTTAATTACATGAGCTATGAATATAAAATGTTCATTCCCCCGTGTATAAGTACCTTTATGACCTTATAAAATTTTGTTAAGAAGCCGTAATTTGTATAATTCAATTTGAAATGGCTAGGATTATCCCATTGTTGTTATTTTGACTGAAGTTGGATAAGCCTTGATTGATATGAGTTCTTGTGAGGATTGTATGCATATAGCCATTATGACACAAATTGATATAGAATAGATGGAATGTGGTTAGGAGTGCAAGCCAGGATGCGCATCTTGACGCTTCAAATTGGATTAAATATCCTCTCTGTTGCATAAAAGTGTGACTATTTGAACTCAGTAGCTGGGTGGATAACGCGATGGAATTCAAAGTGAACGGCACTGAGTTTAAATCCCGGAGTCAACATCAATTTGTGAATGTAGATATATCCAGCTAGCGAGTCCCAAATGGGACGAGACGTGTGTCTTGAATTCCAGTGCTAACCACACTCCATCTATTCGTAATTTGTGCAATTAACCAAGTCAGCAGTAAGGCAGTCATTTCTGATTACAGTGATCAAGATGTTCTCTCGAATATATGACATGAACTGATAAAAGTTAGAGATGAGGACCACTGTGCTCGAATTAAGTTGTTAAAAGGATTAATCTATGGTAGGATCTATATTGTGCACTGAAGGAAGTGTCCTATCCCAAGACGTAATAGCTAGTCAATTGCTTCCTGGTTTTCAACGATAACCTTAACTAATCTTAATCTCACCTCCACAAAGTACAAATAAACAGTAGTTGATACTATATTTCTTTCCAACAAGCAAAAATAAACACCATAAGTGTATAGATGGATAATGGCTAGCAGTGGAATCCAGTTTGACGCGCGTTTCGTCCTATTTGGGACTAGTCAGCTGGATTTACCTGCATCTCAGAGTTGATGCTTAATCTGCGACTCGAACCCAGTACTGTTCGCTTCAAACACCATCGCCTTATCCACTTAACTACTGATTTACATATGTCAACAAGAGACTGGTCAATTGCAGTCCTAAATAACAATGGGAAGATTCAAGTAAACAACACCAATTGAATGGACCATATGTGTACATTCTTTGGATTGTTTCAAAAGGAAACAATTATAAAGAATACAGCATGTAAAATAAACTAACTATATCTAGCCAGTTATATAACCAAAATGAATTTTAATTTACAATGGATTGATCATTGAGTGATGATCAATGTCATGTATATCAGATCGTTCTTAGTGAAGATCGAATCCGATTGACCGATTTGCAATGTGGCCACTAGTCTAGGTGACTTGACATTGAGTGTACCATGTTAGGATAAGATAGTGGTTGGACGTAGTCAACAGGAAACTCTGGACCTAAGTTTTGTGCTACTTGGCACTCATCAGTAAGGTGTACCTGTAATCTTGAGGGAACTGATGCTCCCTGACAAATTCGATCCTATTTCATCCAGCTTCACAGTCACAGAGATCATCGCTGGGTTATCCGTACCGCAAATGACCTCCTGTACGATTGTGATGTATTAATAATTGATTGACCACTAGATGGTGATCAATGTAATGTGTTATTTATTTGTTTATTTGAACACATAGATATTGGTACAAGGAGGCACCAAATATATATGCGCCACACAAATCTCATTCGATATGTGTGACGGCTGATATACTGCCCGAGTGCCCACACCGAAGCAGGTGATTTTCTTAGGGGACCACACCCCGAGCCTTCGACCTGAAGGTCTTATCCACAAGGCAGTGGAGCATCATAAGGAGATGCAGTCCCATGGAGGCCGGTGACCAACAATTGGTTCATATGCCATTTGTTCCCGCAGGATACTGGAGCCCATGTGCACCATTGGTTTGGAATCCGGTTAAAGTGCAGGACATTCGCTTTTCATTCTCTCATTTTCGTAAACAACAACACCCCGCCACGAGAAGGCAGTGAGTAGGACTTCCCTGGCAGAGGCTATATACGCGTGGTCATGTGCGAGTATTTGGATAGGGAGAGCGGACTCTTTCCACTCTCGGCCATACCAGGGCATTTGGGGGCAATGTAATGTGTGTCAGTTCCTTAATAAACTAAGAATTAACTATTTTAACCCACTGAATTACTACTTTTTAACCAACAGATTTAATCATGTGTAATCACTAATTTCTAAAAACAAACGGAAATTATTTACTACAGGATACGTACCTAAGTGTGTGTGTGTATAGGTGCGTATTTGTACAGATAAACACATAGGAGAGAGTTAATACATTTAGAAATGAAGGATATGTAATTAGACATTGTGTAAAACTTCAAAACTCCTTATACAAAAAAAAAACAGCCTAGTGATATGAATGCTGATAGGAACAGGCGTCAAAAATAGTTTATAGCGTCAGACAAGTTGATTAAATTTAGTTAATTAATGAAACATAACATAATGAAAGATGGTGGAAATATGTGGATTGTTAGAATGTATACATATATGTTTGTATGTATGATCTACTGTTTACTTATTATTAGATTACTTACTTAGGTCTGTTACCCCCAATGGAGTATAGGTCACCGATCAGCATTCTCCAACCCACTCTGTCATAGGCTTTCCTTTTCAGTTTTATTCAATTATTGTTTATTCTTCTCATATCTATGTCCATTTCTCGGAGTAATGTGTTCTTTGATCTACCTCTTCAGGATTCCAAGTGGAGGCTTGCCTTGTGACACAGTTGGGTGCTTTCCTCAATGTTTGTCCTATTCACTTCCAGCGCTTCTTCTTGATTTCTTCCTCTGCTACAATATGATTTGTTCTCTCCCACAGTAGGTTGTTGCTGATAATGTCTGGCCAACGGATCCGAAGTATTTTGCCTAGACAATTGTTCATAAACACTTGTATCTTTTGGATGATAGCTTTGGTAGTTCTCTAACTTTCCGCAACATACAGTAGAACAGTCTTAACATTTGTATTAAAAATGCTGACTTTGGTGTTGGTTGAGTTGTTTTGAATTCCAAATGTTCTTCAATTGTAAGTATGCTGCTCTTGCCATGCCGATTCGCGCCTTCACATCTAAATCAGGTTCATTGTGTTCATCAATGATGTTGCCTAGATATGTAAAGGTGATGGCTTCCGTAGTTCTCCACGTTTCCACCCCATACAGTAGAACTGTCTAGACTTATTGATTACTGACTGAGTAACTGTAAGATTATAGTGTACAGCACTATATGGGAAAGTGTTTAATCGATTAATCAAGCTGTGGACTATGATTAAGACTCGTGCTACATGCCAAGTAGCTGACTAACAGGATGTAGTAAGCAGTTTTTTCTATTCTTCTAATTTCTGACTAATCTGATGCATGATTTATGAACACTTGAACCAGTATATACTTTCATTACATTCGACATTGTTTATAATTAATAATTAAATTAATATATTAGTGACGATTTCCAAAATGAAATTTTGTCGAATTCAAGCGCGGAAACGACGTCTGAAGTAGAGACAGTTCGATACAGCTATACAATACTGCGAAATCAGAATAGCCTGGAAGCTTTGTATCTGAAAGTGGAACCAAATCAGTCGATAGCTGACCAAATAAGAAATCATCCTTTACACACAAATTATTACCATATTTGTTATGGAACGGAATAAACAGTACATAATTTTTATAGTTTGAGACGCAAACTGAGTTTACCCAGAACACCATTTGAAACATGGGAGCATTGAACAATTACCCCCCTTTAGCAATGGATGAGAATTGCACAATATCATGAGTTGATTAAAGTTAGATATTACCGTTGGATCAAAGCTCAGTGATCTAGGGAGTTAAAGGTCTGCATACGAGACCGATGGCCCTGAGTACATTTTGCGGACCCCAGGATCATGGATATGGACATCCGAGGAGTCCCATAATAGGATGAAACAGCTGTTCAATGATGGTTTAGATAAGATTACTTCGTGTTTTAAACTACAGAAAATTCCGTAATAGTCAATTATTGTGAAAGTAAAGATTACATGATAAATATTCCAAATCACAAATTGAATTTATAAATACTTAAATGAAATTTGAAATGAAACTTAGGTTATTAAATTTGTGTATGGGCTGGGAGCCCAAAATGCCCTGGTACGATCGAGAGTCGGCCCTCCCACTCCAAACGCTCTCACATGGCCACATGCATACAACCACTGACACAAAAGTCCTACTCACTGCCTTCTCGCGGCATAAATGTTGATTACGAAATAGAGAGGAAAAAAGGTGAATGTCCGGAGGTTTAACCGGGTTGGTGGATATGGAGGATCCATCTTGGAGTTAGAAAACCCTCATTCCAAACCAAAGGTGCACATAGGCTACAGTATCCTGATGGGACAAATGGTGTATGAACCTATTGTTGGTGACCGACTACCATGAGACTGCACCTCCTGACGTCGCTCCACTGCCTTGTGTATCAGAACTTTAGGTCGAAGGCTCCGGGTGGGGCCCTCTAAGAAAACCACTTGCTTCGGTCTGGGCAGTCATGCAGCATCAGAGACATCACAAAAACCAAAGTTATTTGATACTTGCCTAATCGTTATTGTGTGGCGCATATTCATTTGGTGCCTTCTCGTACTAATATTTGTGTTCAAATAAAACAAACAAATGGGCTGGGATACTGTCCGGAGGCCCAGACCGAAGCATGTGGTCTTTTTAGGTCAATCTTCGAGCCTTTGAACTGGAGGTCTAATCCACCGGTGACCAACATTGGGTTCATACGTGTGTGCACCATTGGTTTGAAATCAGACATTTTCAACATCCCCACGTGGACCCGCCGTAACCATACGCGCAGTTCAACTCCGGACATTCGCCATCCACTCTCTAAACTTCGTGAACACTATCACCATGAGGTAGTGTGTAGGACGTCCCTAACAGTGGTTATGTGAGAGCGTTTCGAAAAGGGGGACGAACTCTCGCTACTGTCGGCTATTTGTAGACTATTAAATGGCTGAATTCTTGTATTTCTATATCATTTTTATTTTAAACTTCCAATAAAATTATTTTGTTTCCATTTATTTAGTGGATGGATAGTGTGTGATTTACATCAGAGATTTACCATTCTAGAAATAAGGTTCGGCTATACTGTGTATGTACTTACCAAACAGTCGCGAATGCTTACTTACACCTGTTACTCCTCGTGGAGGAGCATAGGCCGCCCACTAGTACTCTCCATCTAACACTGTCCTGGACAATCCTTGCTAGCTGTCATTCATCCTTATCATATCTGATTCTATTTCCCGATCTAATTTGTTCTTTGGCCTTCCCCTTTTTCACTTCCCTTCAAAATTCCAAGTTAGGGATTGCCTCGTGATGCAGTTTCATGATTTCCGTAATGTATGTCCCATCCATTTCCATCGTCTTTCCCTAATTTCCTCTTCACCTGGAAGCTGGTTTGTTCTCTCCCACAGAAGACTGTTGCTGATGGCATCCGAACAATCGATGTTGAGTATCTTGAGTAGACAACCATTTATAAATACTTGTACCTTCTTGATAGTGCTTGTTGTAGTTCTCCAAGTTTCAGCTCCGTACAGTAGAATTGCCTTGACGTTCGTATTGAAGATTCTCACTTGGATATTGATTGAGAGACAGTTGTTTTGAGTTCCATATGTTCTTCAATTGTAGGAATGCAGCCGTTGCTTTACTAATCCTCGCCTTTACGCCTGTATCTGATCCTCCTTGTTCATCGATGTTGTTTCCCATGTATGTGAAGGATTCCACATCTTCTAGAGTTTCGTCATCAAATGTGATTAGGTTGATGTTCTCTGTGTTATATTTGAGAACCATAGAATCGCAAACACTTCAATACCCAATTCAATCATCAATAATTATTGTATATACTACACAAAAACTGACAAAAATGTATCTTTCATCTTGTGTAAGATCATCACAATGGATATTCTCTTTAATGTATCATGTTTAAATGATAGAAATCAGTGTATACACACATAACCAAATGAACATCTATATTTCTTATAACTTTCAATAATACAATATAAATAATGTTGTACCATTTGTAAAATAGACAAACATAGATACATTGAGAAACAAAACAAAGAAGAACTAGAATCATAATTGAAGAAAAGTTTGTGTATATAAATAGTGAAAAATACTAAATATACAGATCTATTCAGTAAGACTATAATTTATGAATATACCATTGAATGATGTGACATTGATCTTGATAGTATCCATTTAATAATCAGGATCAAAATGAACCTGATAAACCAATATGAAGAATTTGAATGATGATTTACAATGGATTGTTAACATTAGAAATTAGATCTCTTTTTTTTCAGGAGGGGGGTGGTGGGGGAGGAGTTGGGAGGCGGTTACATCACGAACTATCATGTCAAAACTTTATTTAACCAAATTAGATGTGTGAGTGACGTTTGTGTCAAAAAAAATCTAAAATCTGTTATCTTTTTTTTGTTAAACCCTGATTAGTTCATTCATAAATGATAGTTTCACCGGTTGAGAAAAAAGAAAAGACTAAAATGGTGGAATAGTTAACAACTGAAGAGGTAACCACTTTATTCTTCTGCTTTTGAATCAATCCATGAAAGACAATTGGTTGTTGTTGTTGATGTTAAAAATTACTATTACTAATATGATTACCCTCTAGTTATAAAAACACAACAATCATAGTAATAGTCGAGTATTAAGCAAAGAATAAAGTAAACAGAAAAAACAAACAATAACAACAATAGACAGTGCATTTTCTTTTCTTTTTTTCTTTGTAAAAAAAAATAAACAAACATTTTTCACTATAAAAAAAAAGAGAAATACAATTTTCTATTTGCTTTTTTTGTTGTTGTTGTTTTCTTTTTCTGAGAGAGAGAGAGGGGGGGTGCATAATTTGGTAGAAAGCAGGGGGAGGGAATAAATTGGAGAAATATCCAAGAGAGAGAGAGAGATAGGGAGGGGAGAGAGAAAGAGGAAAGGCAAGGGAAAAGAAGAGATAAATTTAAATGCGTACAGCTAATAAATTCTTATGATACAATAATACATATGCATCTGTATGTAAAACATCATTTAAATTAACTGATACAACTTTTTGATCATCACATAAACACCAAGCACCAGGACCAACACGTATATAAGCTGTATAATGACCAGAATTAGTTTGACCACTATGATTTAATACAGCATATAGAGAATATCTAAAATTGAAAAAAAAAATAAAATAGAATTATAAAATATTTATTTGAATGTTTTAATATAAATGTCCTGGTACAGTCGATGGTGGAGAGAGTTCGCTCTCTCTTTAGAAATGAGTATAGTCACCAACTTCTCGAAGCGGGGGTGAAGTTTACGAAATTGGGAAGAAAAGCGAATGTTTGTGGCTTTCATAGGGAAGGTGGATAAGAAAAATCTACCAAAGGGAATTGGATAACCCTGATTTCAAACCAATGGTGCACATAGGCTCCAGGATACTGAGGGAACAAATGAAGTACGAACCAATCGTTGGTCACTGACTACTGTGGAACTGAATCTCTTAAAGTTACTCCACTGCCTTATTCATTAGATCTTTACATCAAAGGCTCGAGGAGTGATCCTCTAAGAAAGTCGCTTGTTTCGGTTCGGGCACCCGGGCAGTATCCTAGCCCTCACACGAATCGAATGATTTATGTGGCGCATATCTATTTGGTGCCTTCTTGTACCTATATCTGTGTTTAAATAAATTTTAAATAAATAATTCATAATTAACTGATCACTAAGTAGTAATTACTGTCATATATGTCATATCCTTTGTTATGAGTATATTTCAGTCCTACAATAGGTCAGTCGAGGCCAGAATAACTCAGCAGATAACATTTCTGATTATGACGCTGAAAGACACAGAATCAAATCTGTTAGAGAAAATCCGTTCTCTTTAGATCACAAATATACCTTGATGATCAGTGTTAAATAGCATGAAACTTGACTTCACGGTACTCTGTTGACTACCTCCACACATCATCTTACAGACTGTAATTTATGGACGTTAGTATTCTAGCCCACACACAAATCGAGTGACGAAGTGTGGAAAATATACATTTGGTGCCTCCTTGTACCAACGTTTTATGTGTCTAAATAAATTAATAAGTTGGTTATAGTAATCACAGGGAAACATGTATGAGTATCAGAAGGGTTTTTGTAGATATCATAGTAATTTCAATGGTTGAGATCATGAGTCAATTGAACCTAGACCACCGTGGAAAATGTGGAAGCGAAACGGGATCGTAGATGCGCACTGTCACGAGTTCCATGGTGGAACGAAACGACCGTCCAGTGCTTCCAGCTTTTCCATGATCGTCTAGCTTCAATTGACTCATGATCTCAACCACTGAAATGACTATAATATCCACAAAAACGTTCTGATATGAATCAACATATGTTCACTAGTGACTGGCTTCAAGAGGTATTTCCTGGAGTTCTAGTGAGAAACAGTGACCAGTGAAGTTCAACCGGGTCTGTTGTGAGATAGTAACTCACTGAATACAATTGTAGACATTGACACCAATGGATGCCGGCCGGCTCAGTGGTCTAGGGGTTAAGCGCCTGCGCGTGAGACTGATAGGTCCTGAGTATCTAAAAATTATTTCTCATCAACATTTCAGACTGGGAAGTCAGTATATGAAGAAAGAAGAGTATAGCCTGAAACACGTGAGATAATATATTCATTTACTAATACTAAGATTTAGATATAATGGTAATTTAATTGAAGTCATTAACTCTTGGTGTATGTTTTTTGGTTAGGCTCGATGAAACAGTTGTCATTTGTCAAGGCAGACTTTAGACGACATCAGTCTTAATGATGTAAATTCATTTACGTAGTCTGTTCAATAGATAAACGATGTAAACTTTTTCAGTTTGTTAATTGCAAGCAAACGATCAACCGGAACGTACTCAAACCTTACACTAGTTTAATTTAATTTAACCTTAGTGGACTGTCTCTATGCAGATACTAATCTATGAAAGTTGAAATCGATCTATAAGTACATAGTCTCTTCATGTGTTTAGATGTTTGGAAATAGTTGTCCTCAAGTTTCTAACTTATAGTCAATTATAATCAATGTAAAGTCTCGTATAAATTTGCGTGATCAAAGTTACCATACAACATTAAAACGACAAGATGAAACTAACAGAACGAAAAGCAAATGATCTGAAATCATTGTAATAGCAAATCATAATGATAAAGACGAAGCATTGAAAATCTGGTTCGCGAAGATAGGAAAGAATATTGGAACTGAAGGTAAACAGAGAATGTATCTAGGCCATTGTGACCAATTTCGAGGCATATCATTAAAAGTATTCAATCACTGATCAACGTTATCGAGTGATATTGCAACCAGATAGTATTTATCTACCGTATCTTACCTTCAAATTATAATTATCTCAACGAACATTTCACGACGAGGCAGGTCGTAGGTGTTGGGCATACTTAATACATATCCGAACCACCTGAGAAATTTGTCTAATATAACTATACTACTAACAAATAACTAAATCATTCCCTTGTTGATCACTAAAATTCATAATAACAAACTTACTTATCATACCAAGCTGATTGGTCGCCGACAATTTGATGTAAATACGGAGCCATATCCAATTCAACAGGGAATGTGATCGATGTATTGATTTTCGTATCATGATGACAACGCTTGTTGATATGATAAAATAACAGTTGAAAAGAGTAGAAAATCAAGAACATACATGGTATGAAGTTGAGAAAACAATCCAAATAATTAACAACAAGTTAGAATAGTTAGGGGTAGTCAAACCAAGATGTTGCATGAATCTTCGACGTCACTAACTTTTGGTCTGAGCTATATTGGTAGATGCAGACTACTTGGTTGGAGTCCGCGTAACTATCGTAACCAATGGTTGGAGACTCGGGGTGACATGGCTCAGAATCGACCACAACGGTGTAGGTGTATAAACTCTTTGTCTTCTCTTAATCTGTGAGATTAAAATCACTTTATACCCTCCTTTCTACAAATTAACTCTTTCTTTCTATATTATATTCTTATATGCAATCTTTCTTTTATATATTACTACCATTGAAGTAACTACTTTTATGAACTTGGTGTTCACCTTGTTGTGTTAATGAGGTATGGCAACTTAGAGTGATGCATGTATGTGACCGGTCCTGCGTTATAGATGACTAACTAACTGAGAATGGTTAAAGTACTATTTGATGATTGAGATTATAACCGCAAACGTTTAATGAATGGCGTTGATACTTTGATTTTCAGGGGTCACAAGAGACTGTGTTTCTACGTGGTATCAAGCTTAATGTGTCATATCTGCAGCCTGACTATTTATTACTCTGTGTTTTCCGCTTCTTACATATCATTACAAAATACCTGCTGACATATTCTGGTGTAATGTTGATTAGAGATTAAGTTTCCAGCTTGAAATTATTATGTTTTTAATATGTTATGTCTGGTTGTGCTAAAATGCACATATATAACTACAAACAAATGCGGATAAGTTCAGTTCACTCGACTTTCAACTAATAAGAATACGGGTTTGAATCTCATTTCATTTACGACCGTTTGAATATTTATATAATAGCATCACTACTCTTCATACAATCAATATTATGCTCAGTAAAGCTGAATTCATAAAACCGTGGTTTTGAGTTAGCAACGTCGCATTGATAGCAGTCAGGACGAAACCCGGAATATCAGTATCATGCTCGTCAACACGGTGCACATGAAATCTCGAGGGAACTAATGTTCTCTAGTAGATCCAAATCTGGGTCACTCAATTTCATATTGTTGAACGTAACCATTGAACGGACCGAATAGCCCAGTAGTAACATATTAGACTGTGGGATTGAATGGTTTAGATTTCAATTCAGTAGAACATTAGTTCCTTCAAGATTTCAGGTACGCCGTGTTAGAGAGTTCCAACTAGCATGATATTTATATCCTAAGTTTCCTCCTGACAATGTTTAACCACCTAACATCGAAACATAGTGAACATGATGTCCAGTTACTTAGAATGATAGACATGTTGCAACTTGATAGATCAAATTCAATTAACACTAAGGACAAGATAAATATGATGTTGATCATTACTTATGGATCAATCAATGTATCTTGGAAGTAATCATTAATTCATGGAAGAAATATTACTGTTATATCTTGAATGTTGATTTCTTGATATACCGCGTATAACAGAACACTAGAACACCAAAACCCTTCCAAGTCTCAATAAGAAGACAGAAGATTAATGAGAGGAATATTATTCCAAACAGTGTCAATCATAGAACAAAATTGTCAGGTATTTATAGTTTTTAGTAAGAACGAAATCATCATTACAGTCCTCCAATCCGCATACAGGGGGCTATTAGCATTATCCAATCGGGAAGCTGCACGTAGGAATTCTAGAATATTCTTCCGAAATGTGATTGGATGGAACATCTTCGACTCCTTCTGAGCCTCTTACAACTTCCACGAGTTCACCGGTGGTCCGTCGTCACAATTACGTTTCAAATAATATTAACCTCTATAAATCTTAAAGGGTTGGTATTCAATTATTGTTATCATTTTCAAGTGCAGCTGTGGTTCAAAGATTAAAGGACTAGACTTTCAGTTATCAGGCCACGAATTCGAAATCCGCCCCACTTGCTTTAGTTTGAGAAATCAGGTAACACCACTGACTCTCATGTATTAAGAGCGCAGCTCAAAGCCAAGTAGATGAATATATACCTAGTGAGCTGTAAGTTGGATTTTATTAAACTCTGTCGATATATAGACTCTTTGAGCGAGTCTCAATAGTTCATGTGGCTACCAAGTAATTATATACTGTGTAATGGCTAGTAATAGAGTACAGAGTGTACGTTTTGTCTCATATAAGACTAGTATTGTTAATATTTACAGTAAGACTTGCCCCCAAATGCTCTGGTACATCTGAGAGTGGGAAGAGTCCATTCTCCCTCTCGAAATGCTCTCACATGGCCACGCGTATATAGCCTCTGCCAGGGAAGTCCTACTCACTGCCTTCTCGTGACGAGGGTTTTCTTTACGAAATAGAGAGGACGAAAAGCGAATATCCGGTGCTTTAACCGGGTTGACTAACACCGACAGTCCACCTAGGGGAGTCGGATAACCCTCATTACAAACAATTGGTGCATATGGACTTCAGGATACTGAGGGAACAAATGGCGTATGAATCTATTGTTAGTCACCGGCTATCATGGGACTGCATCTCCCGAGGTTGCTCCATTGTCTTATGGATTAGACCTTTAGGTTAAAGGCTCGGGCTGTGACCCACTAACAAAACCACCTTTTTCGGTTTGAATACCTGGTCAGTATCCCAGCCCTCACACATATCAAATGAAATTTGTGTGGCGCATATGTATTTGGTGCCTCCTTGTACCAATATCTATGTGTTAAAATAAATAAATAAATAAATAAACAGTAAGACTTGAACCCGGTATATTTACTGCTTCAAAAACCAATGTGTTTAGTGAACTATTCAGTCACAACAGAAATCATATTTACAGACTAATCTATTAGATACATACCTTGAGATAAAAGCATAAAACATTAGGTAAATGAAGTAAACTGAATTGTTTAACAGCCGGTCGACCAATATTACATTGTGAACACCATATTAAACCATCAATTAATTCTGGTCGAAAATAGGATCCAAGACATGCTTGCAATGAAGTAGAACCACGTTGAATTACATCTAATGAAAGATCTAAGAATGGATCTACTGTTGATGATCTATGCTCACAACCTTCATATGATATGACAGATTCCAAATCACCAAAAAACACCTACATATATATGTATATATATACATACAATAGAGTGACAACACATGCAGGAAGAAACAATTTTACATTCAACTCAAAACAAAACATAATAGAAGGAAGTTTTGAGGATATCCTATGAAAATTTAATTTCTGCTTAGGTTTACAATTTATTTTCCAAGAGCTAATAACTGAACAATAATATTGTCTATTGTAGATGACAATAAGAATTCTCTTGTGAGAGACCTGTCTTTCATCGATACTTAAGTGCACATGTATTCAATCAAAAACGGTTGAAGTGTAGCTGCATACATTGTCAATTCGTATAATTGGAGAAGTGAAGGTTGCACTATGCCACAAATAGATCTAAGCTGGATATAAACAGAATTTGTAACAATGCCGTGGTAGTTAGTGTCGCCTGTCAAGTTAGATTGACTGGACTACTCAGTCCATTACGTCTTCTACCAAGTCAGGTGAGTTGGCTGAAGAGAGGTTAACTTAAGGTTTGAGGCCAAAATCATACTAAGATGTGATAATCATAAGATGTTTCTTTCAAATCAACATGATTTGTGATGATGCCTTCGCACAATAAAAGGAGGGTCACATAGAGCTGATGCATAAGTGACATACCCCACCTGATCTCGCGGATTTCTATCGACAACGTTAAGTTCTTAAAAGTATGGAGGTAACATATCGAAAACTACTAACAAAAACGCTGTATGACTGACCTCAGTCGGTTATCCATTTGGCTCTGAGATCACCTTTCCGGATCATCAAAAACATTCCTAACTCAGTTTTCTTTTCAGGTCTAACAAGAAAAATTATCCCTCAATAGTGTATGCAACCTGGAGGTAGTAAACGCCTTGATATCTCTAACAGAACTCGAAATCATTTGACTGAATGTTTCGCTAGTTTGAATATATGATATAGCGAATATTTATCCCTCAAAGTACAATAATACAAACTTAATCACATCTATGAATAATCTGATCACTTTGGAAGATATGCCAACTCGGTTGATAAGTCTTCAAAGACTATGGAGTAATTAGGACTATGTGTTACGATTATACTTCATTAACTATCCTTTACCTCAGAAGAGCAATGTTGACAGAAGTGGAAGTACACTGGAAGAAAGCTAAAGGTAGTGATGTGAATAGATAGGTAAAGAAGCCATGACGAACAACGAAAGCCATTTTTGAGGACATTATTTCACTGAATTTAAAGTTTTTAAAATACTAACACTTACTTTTGTTCCTGGGTTATTCCATAAACAATAAGCTTGTGTGTGATGCATGATTCACTGGCATGCTCTCTATTGTTCCAAAGCTATTGTAATTTAAACTTTATTCTTCTACCCTAATGGTTAGTTTAAACATAATTGTATTTTTCTAATGGTTTGTGCATTGTGGTCGAGTAAGTCATCTATCTTTTTATATTAATCTAAATCAAGAATAAATCGAGTAGTGTTCCAGTTGACTCGTCTTCTTTCTAGCTTGCCAACTAATCAGGTGATAGAACAGTTTCCAACTTTCTGCCCAAAATTGTTAATCTCAATTTGAATTCACACATTTCTAAGCACAAAGTTGAACCAGTTAGCCTATCGTATCAATCTACATCGAGATAAGTTCTCTTCTGTATATTATCGGGTAGATAGATCAAGGACGTAACAGGTAGAAATAAACGAAATCATAGTATCAGTACATGAAGTTATTGAATGCCTGGTTAGAATCTGTATGACTAATACTTATTAATCTTCAGTACCATGATACAAAACCGATTGGATCAATGCAGATATGCATTCATTTCGTTATTCTGTTCCCTTTCAGGTGATATTCTCTTTTTATTTGGTCATAATATCATCAATACTACAAATATTCCAACTCCTCTATTCATCGTCTTTGTTGGATTCCATTTCACCATGCTGAACTCGTGTAGTACAACTCAGGTGGATGTAATATTTTAGGCCAGTTCCTGAGTGGACCATAAATAATTGACCTGCAACCGATTTCAAACCCTCCATGGCCGGTGACGACTGATCCACCAAACGAGGAGGAAGTCCGCAAGGAACTCCAACTCTTGAAACGTTACAAATCACCTGGCCCAGATGACTTACCTCCGGCTCTTTTTAAAGATGGTGGTGACTTTTTGACTAAGGAATTGACGACGTTGTTTACAAAGGTTTGGGAACTAGAGAGTGTACCAACGTCATGGAATGAGTCGATAGTTGTCCCTATCTTTAAAAAGGGTTCACGTCGTTCCTGTAACAACTATCGGGGGATAAGTTTACTTCCGATTGCGTCCAAGCTATTGGCTTCCGTCATACTTCGTAGGTTGTTCAAAACCCGAGAAAGATTGACTCGCGAGGAGCAGGCTGGGTTTCGTTCTGGTCGAGGATGTATTGATCACATGTTCACCCTCCGCCAAATGTTAGAACACCTCCATACTTATCAAAGGCCAACAATCGTAGTGTTTCTTGACATCAGGGCTGCCTTCGATTCGTTGGACAGAACTGTTCTCTGGGATTGTCTATTGAAGAAGGGTGTGCCTGAGAAGTTTATTAACATCCTAAAAGCCCTATATAAAAACACCTCAGGCAGAGTGAAGGCATACAACCACCTCTCTCCATTGTTCCATTCGAGCAGTGGGGTTAGGCAGGATTGCCTAATCTCACCATTCCTCTTCAACTTTGCCATCGATGACATTCTAGAAACAGCTCTGATGAATGTAAGTAATGGTGGTGTGAACCTGTTGCCTGGAGAAAGACTTCTCGACCTTGAGTATGCAGACGATATTGTCTTACTGTGCGATAATGCCCAACGCATGCAATCCGCACTTAATCAGTTGGCAATCAGTGTCCATAGGTATGGTATGTGCTTTGCACCTTCGAAGTGCAAAATACTTCTACAAGACTGGCAGGATTCCAATCCTGTACTCACCCTGGATGGTGAGCAGATAGACGTAGTCGAGAAGTTCGTGTATCTGGGTAGCTGCATAAGTGCTGGTGGGGGTGTGAGTGATGAGATCAATGCACGTATAGTGAAAGCCAGAGCGGCTTATGCCAACCTGGGCCACCTTTGGCGCCTTCGTGATGTTAGTCTGGCTGTAAAAGGTCGGATCTACAACGCGTCGGTGAGAGCAGTTTTGCTCTATGCTTGTGAAACCTGGTCTCTCCGAGTTGGGGACGTTAGACGACTCTCTGTGTTCGATCATCGTTGTCTCCGAAGGATTGCTGACATTCAGTGGCAACACCATGTCAGTAATGCAGAGGTTCGGCATCGTGTGTTCGGGCACAGAGATGATAACCCAATTGGTGTCACCATCTTGAAACACCGACTTCGGTGGCTTGGACATGTTCTCCGAATGTCGTCCCAGAGAATTCCACGTCGTGCATTATTTGCCGACTCTGGGACTGGTTGGAAGAAGCGGAGAGGTGGTCAGTGCATGACATGGTGTCGTGGTATGAAAGAAAGCTGCAAAGGACTGGCTTGTGTTGGTCCTTCACGACTCCCTGGCTGGGGTCTGAGAGATGGTGCCACACAGTGGCTAGAGACGTTATCAGATATGGCTCAGAATAGAAGCCAGTGGCGATCCTGCTGTAACCTTCTTTTACTTTCTTCATAAAAAGTGGTTGTGTCTCCCTTACCTGAAAGATTTCTTCTGATTGTACCTTTCCGTTCCCTCATTTCTACCATACTACCTTACACCAATCTCCTCGTTATTGTTCTCTTTTTTTTGCGCTCCTTAGCTTTTTTTTTCTATTTCTCTTCGAATTCTCATTGTTTTGTGTGGCGCATATATATTGGTCAATATTCATGTGTTCAAATAAATAAAAATAATAAATAATCTGAGGTTTCTCACAATATATATATATATATTTAAATATATACGTAGTTAATGAAGCAACTCCTATTAATCAGTAAATGATTTTTACCAACTAATACAAGATCTTCGCCTAATTATACTCAGCATTTGTTTAACCCATTGCTTATATATGTTAGCCTGTTAATTGACAGTGTTAAAACCCATTGTATCGTATTAGTACTGTTAATAGTAGAGCTGATTCAATGTAAATCAACCATTCACTACATAAATATACATATGCATAGATAAAAAATTTTCTCGTCTACCTACCTGATGAACAATACAATCACAAGAATCGGAACTTTCTCGAGAACTCGATACTGATGATGCTTGTGAATTTGAATCCGGTTGTGGAATACATTCAGTTGAATTGATTATTTTCGGCGTTTCTCTAATCACTTTACTATTATGCTGATGATGATGTAGTAAATTATGATTTGTATTAATAAAATTACGATCTGGATTAGAAGAGCGTGATTGTTGATCATTGATAAGTTTTTGTCCAGTCAATGTACAATTCTCTAATAATAGAAATTGTATTTTACATGTAATAACCAACTTTAATGATTAAAATAACGCGGGATGAAAAATTAGTAAGCATTAAATACCTGTGTCATAAGATTACAGGATTTCTCAATAATTTATATCCCTAACCCTAACAGAGATCGAACTCGCAACCTTCATGTATCGAGGTAGGCACTGAGCTTTTAAACCACTGAACCAGCACCTATTGTTTACATGTCTAGTCTCAATGTATTCGCAAATTTACGCAACCATTGGTGAGTAACTGCATTATTACCAACATAGCTGAACTCCAATTGTTAGAGTCTCTCACATACATGTCAATTCAATGGTCTAAAGGTTAAAAGCTCATCATGAGACTCGGAAGCCGGAACGTTCGAACCGGAACGTAGTTCGACACTAGGACGAAGTAGCTGTTCAGTCCCTCCTTGTTTGAAATTGTTATCTAACCAAACTCAATCCATAATATGAAGAGTAAATTGGGAAAAAAAACTATATACTCACCTTCATGATCGTGTGGTGATTCCTCGCCAACAAGATGACCATGTATTAAAGTCAACAATGTTATAAGAAATTCATGAGCATCCCGTTGTTCATAACCAGCTAAATGACTTGCATGTAACCAAATTGCATACAGCAGATTATTTGGTACAAATGGAGTAACAACGGGTTTATATAACTATATATTCGAGAGATAAAAAATTACTTCGATTATGTATATATATACACAAAAGAATTAAACATTTAACAATCAGTGCTTATCGTGAAGTAACACCAACCTACATTTGAAAACATACTCTGTATAACGTAAAACTCTGACTGGAGCACTCCTAGGGTTAATTTCGATCCCAAGTCCTTGTAAAGGAGGAGGATTCGGGTTGGGTTTAGCAACCACGTTTAATGAAAGAGAACTTAGCTTAAAAAAATTCTAGCCAAAAAAATCATTTTGACCATTTAAAATCTGGCCTGGGGATTTTCATATAAAAGTTATAACGCCTTATGGTGAAAGCCGAGATTTTTCGGAAATCACGAGGCCGATACTCCTGAAAACCAGAGTAACAATTGA
The DNA here is from genome assembly GCF_000699445.3 of Schistosoma haematobium. Lineage (NCBI taxonomy): Eukaryota > Metazoa > Platyhelminthes > Trematoda > Strigeidida > Schistosomatidae > Schistosoma > Schistosoma haematobium. The sequence continues at coordinate 23,066,987 of NC_067201.1, forward strand.
TATGAATATAAGGAATGTCTACGAAGTGTGGGGGGATCGGAAGGATCATTCACATAGAGGCAGAAATGAAAAGGTAGACTTGGAATCTTCAAGACAAAAGGAAAACAGGGGGACATCAGAAGGATGAACAGCACTTGGCAACAACTAGGAAGAAAGGGCTCATGGCGGATTTGACTGGATATCCCTGGTCAGGAACCTATGCTTCAAGATAGGTAACAGGCTCAAGTCTGTATGATGCGCACCTCTACAATAACACACAGCATTGAGAACTGAAGACCTTAAGATATAAAGAGGTCAAGTCAGAAATAAGGTGATGTGGTAAGTAACTCTCAATGATGACATTCGGACGAGGGTTATGATATAAAGCAAGTTGAATTTAAAAAACTGGATACTTCGAAAACCTATGAACAATAATAACTGACTCAATATGCCAAAAATTGATCTTTGTGTGTTCGACCCGAAAATGCAAAGAGTTTACAAGCAGAGATAAAACAACTATCCAGTATACCTTAGTTATCAGTGGTTTTTCTGGTTGATATCGTTCCTGATGTTGTATAGTCTCCACAAAACCACTGCAGTAAATGATATTCATAAAAATCCAGTAACTTGATCTACTCTCTGTACAAATTGAAAACATTATACCAAACAAAGTTTAAAGGACAAACAACTATGAAGTTAGAGTCTCCTTTCCTTTTTCTTTCCAGATGTCCTTATTCATAATAACTACAGGAGATGAACAGTTTTGTATTAAACGGATTTTGTCGGCTAAGCTACCATATGATCACTTGTCTGAATGAATCAACAAGGAAGTGTACAATGATATTATAAGTAAACAAGATAGATCTGATGCTTTGATGAAAGTGGATATTCCTGTTATGGATGCAGAATAATATACCAATCATTATCATGTTAAGTCTAATGATGTCCTTGGACCTTAAATGGACATTCCCTATTGGCCATTATTTATTTCATTCGTTAAATAGTGTACAAATGTTGTTTTCTATTTTTATGGTACGATGTGGTCTGTTTGGTTAGTATGTAAATAGAGTATGTCTGAAATACAATGATTCATAACTCAGAGGCTGTGACTTGCGTTCTAGACTCAACTGGCTGGGCTAGATAGGGAAGCGGGACCAATCAGGGCACTAGGTCGTTTATTCCGTTTTTTCCGTGTCACTGTTATCGATCGATATAAACTCTGCGCATCAACCCTGCAATTCACCCGTTACAACAATTCCCACCCTTTGCCCCCCATTGATTCAAACCACAGTACCAACTTGATTAACAGAATTCAATCAAGTACTAAGGATTATGCAACACGATGCTCGTGTAATATCATGAAATGGCTGAAGTTAGGAATGCAAACCACCAATTCGGCAGCCTAATGGTTAACCATTCACCCCGACACTTCGAAATCTGGTAGGGTCGTAGATGTCCTTGTTGAGAGATCCTGTACGCGTACTAAATAACTATTCAATACTTTTTGACTTTCACTAGTTGCCTAACTAAAGTCAGTCTGTGATATACAACTACTATAAAGAGAAAATGACATTTTTTACTATCAAACGTCATTTTAATTAGCGTACAAACATTTCAATTCTACATGGCAAAAGTTGTAGAGCAAATACCTCATTTTTAAATATCTATAAATGTAACGAAACCAGCGTCCTGGATTCCACTGTAAGCCACTATCCATCCGCCCCCAAATGCCCTGGTACGGTCAAGAGTGGAAAGAGTCAGCTCCCCCTTTCCAAATGCTCTCAAGTGGCCACGTGCATACAACCACTGCCTTCTCGCGGCGGGGGTGTTTTTTACGAAATTGAAAGGACGAAAAGTGAATGCCCGACGCTTTGACAGGCTTAGTGGACACGAAGAGTGCACCTAAAAGAGTTGGAAAACCCTGATTCCGAATCAATGGTACACATGAGCTCCAGGATCCTAAGGAAACAAATGGAGTATGAACCAATTATTGGTCACCGGCTACCATGGGACTGCATCTCCTGACGTTGCTCCACTGCCTTATGGATCAGCTCCTTAAGTCAAAAGCTCCGGCTGTGGCCCCCTATGAAAATACCTGCTTTGGTTTGGGCGTCCGGGCAGTATTCCAATCCACACACAAATTGAGTGACGAAGCGTGACGCATATCTATTTGGTGCTTCCTTGTACCAACGTTTATGTGTTTAAATAAAATAAAATACACTATCCATCTTTGCTTAGACTGTAATGTTAAGTTTGGATTCCTTAAAGAATATTACTGGTCTAGGAATTGATGTTATACAAAAAAAGTATGTTAAGCAGTGCTTCTTATCAAGCGTTTCAAATAGTCAAACAAGATATTTATTTAAACAATGAATTATATGCGTAAATATACATATATATACCTCTTGTGTAATACGAACCATTTCGCAAGCTAAACAGTTACGTGATCGAGTTGGACTTGAACACCTATGTAAATCAGCCAATAAATAATCCCGTAAAACGGGTGTATGCGTCAACGCTTGTATGACAACATTTAAGAAACATGTATTGCCCATATTGATAAGACCACGCATAGCTACAGAAAAAGTACAGAAAAAAAGGCTATTTACATTGATTATTCTTTGAGTAGTGACCATTATTATGTCTATCTGATCGTTTATTGTCAACTACGTCTAATTACTTAATACCAGATAAGTTATTTATTTACTTTTTCTTGAATAAATATATTCATATTAGAGGTTATTAGTGAAGACCTGTATTTGTGATTTTAAACTATGATCTAACTTAGCTACATACTCGTTGAAAATTAAATTGAACTGAATTGTTGTTTTGTCTAAGTACGGAACTACTAAACAGTGAGTATCCAAGAGGAGAATTCCTAAAGTACTAGTGAGAAGCTAGAATTAATGGGAGTTCAATCATTTCTAGTGTGAGACAAGTATTATCGATGATGATTAGATGATACTCTGAAATTATTGAACTTGGAAATGTAAACCATCGGATAGTATGAGCTGAAGAATCTGAAAGTAACGTGCTTCCTATGAAACTAAAAAACCCTGAGTATAATTCCTCAGCGGCATCATAGGTGTGCATTCCCGAAGTGTCCCATGACAGGACAAAATAACTGTTTTAATGGTTGTCTAGGTAAAGTCAGTTCAATATTTAACCTATGAATGAATTTTAAAGAAATCATTATGAGGTACCCTACGTTCATAATTATTGTACTATAAAGGACAAAATAAGGTATATATAAATAAGCGAATTAGACAGTGTTACATATTTTTTTTTAAAAACAGAAAGTGAACTTTGTATCGGTTAACAACTTAAAACATTCAAAATGTATCATTTTTAAACTTCTCATTACTACTTATTTAGGGTCCACGTGACTATCGTAACCAATGGTTGGAGACTCCGGGTGACATGGCTCAGGATCGATCACAATTGCGTAGGTGTATAAACTCTTTGTCTTCTCTTATACTATGAGATTAAAATTACTTCATAACTTGCGTTTTACGAACTAATTCTTTCTCCCTGTATTATATTCTCAGATGCAATCTTTCTTTTATATATTACTACCATTGAAGTAACTACTTTTATGAATTTGGTGTTCATCTTGTTGTGTTAATGAGGTCAGTCAGACATGCACATAAATGCATCGGCCCAAGTTACCACACCTCATTAGCACAGCAAGACGAACACCGATTCATAGAAGCAATTAACTCAATGGTGTAATATATAAGGGAAAGGTTTTATGTCAGGATATAGTACAGAAAGAAAGATGTGAAATAATTTTAATCTCATAGTTTAAGGGAAGACAACGAGTGTATGCACCTATGCAATTGTGATTGATTCTGAGCCATGCCATCCAGAGTCTACAACCATTGGTTACGATAGTCACGTGGACACCAACCAAGTAGTCTGCATCTAACAGCATGGCTCATACTAGAAGTTAGTGACTTGAAGCACTGATGCTACGTTTTGGTTTGACCGCCCCTAACTTTCTTCCAACCACTCCTAACACTAGTCGGCATTGTGAGTCGTGGTAATCGGTGTTCAGGCATACGTAACACGTGGCCCAACCATCGATGGTCCTACGTTGTAGGTGACTGAAATCAGGTGAGACGCTCTCTGTTTCATATCACATCCTGAAAAAAATTAATTTAATGAGTATGATTATGGCTTCGTTACATAATTGAAGCGATCAGGATCACTTCTAGAAAACTAAACTAATATATTCAAAGAAAAAGATATATTTAACTTCTCTGTTTATAGTGACACACGATTAGGTCACTTCTTACATAAATTATGTATTACAAGCCTTTAACTCCCATCTTATTTTATGTTTATCTCCGCCTTGTCCTATCACATTTTCGATTTGCACACTCGTCATTCTCAATTTATATGAATTTCTTATTACAATTGCCCCCATAAAACCTGTCTTATTACGTAATATTACTACATACGCGTGTTAATCCTCATGAACGAACATAAGCTGTCCACCAGCACTCTCCATCCAACACTGTCCTGGACGATACTTTCCATTTGATACTCATCCTTTTCATATCTGCTTCTATTTCCCGATCTAATGTGTTCTTTGGCCTTCCTCTTTTCCGATTCCCTTCAGGATTCCAAGTTAGGGATTGCCTCGTGATGCAGTTTCATGATTTCCGTAATGTATGTCCCATCCATTTCTATAGTCTTTCCCTAATTTCCTCTTCAGCTAGAAACTGGTTTGTTCTCTCCCACAGAAGACTGTTGCTGATGGCATCCGAACAATCGATGTTGAGTATCTTGAGTAGACAACCATTTATAAATACTTGTACCTTCTTGATGATGCTTGTTGTTCTCCAAGTTTCAGCTCCGTACAGTAGAACTGCCTTGACGTTCGTATTGAAGATTCTCACTTTGATATTGATTGAGAGACAGTTGTTTTGAGTTCCATATGTTCTTCAATTGTAGTAATGCAGCCCTTGCTTTACCAATCCTCGCCTTTACGTCTGTATCTGATCCTCCTTGTTCATCGATGATGTTTCCCAGGTATGTGAAGGATTCCACATCTTCTAGAGTTTCGTCATCAAGTACAATTGGGTTGGTGTTCTCGGTGTTGTTTTTGATGATCTTTCTTCTTCCTTTGTGTATGTTGAGGCCTACTGCTGCAGAGGCTGCTACTACACTAGTTATTTCAGTTAACCTGGCATAGAATCTCTCCTAGTATGCATTTTATCCTCATGATTTATTGATTGTAACATAATGCTTAACAACTAACTTTCCATCTTTTATAAATGGCTTCATACACTGACAAATGACACATTTTAAATCTAGTTGAACAGTAATTGTCGATGTCAAAATTCACCAGTCTAATAACATTAACTATTGGATTGAGTCATGTAAGTACATAATGGTTAAATTGGTTGAAATTCGGATGATTATTGTGGCCAATGGTTAGAGACTTTGAATCCTTTGGAATGGCTCAGATTCATTCACATTTTGTATTCTTTTAGATTTTAAGTTGTTAATTCCTCAAAAGCTTTTTTTATGATTCACTCATTTACATTTTCGTCTCAAGTCGTATCATTGATGTTTAACCGTTTTTATAACTGCTAATACTGATAATACTATCTCTAATACTCTGATATTTGTCTAGATAATTTCATCTTGGTGCACTTATCGGGTATGGTAACTTGTACCGATGTACATAATTGTCAAAACCTACATTGTGTTTGACTGACTAACTAGTCGACTAGTCTAACATAACATTGTCTAATTTTTCTATTCACGTATGCCTTATTTTGGTCTTGTAATAAAACAGCTACAAATTTATAACTGCAGAGTCACTGATGATGATGACGATGGTGAAGTTACTTAAAACAATTGTTCACTCAAATGTTCTTTAATTTAGGATACAAATGGTGAAATGTGGAACACGAATTGAAATTAGCTTCATCGTAACTTAGTAATCAAGACAACTAACTCTGACACTAAGGACTAAGCAACCAGGACATGCTAATAACAACAAATAACTAATCAACCTAATAGAATGAGAATCTTCACAAATTCTGTGCACAAAAAATTGCAGGTCAAAATAAAACATTAAGTAGACAAACCTCCAGAACAGCCATTTACAGTTAAGGGTAATACTGGAGTGATATGAGGTATGAGGCGTAATTCATTAAACGATGGTCTCCAATAACGATTGGATAAACCTGAAAAATTAATCATAAGAGTAATGAGAATATTAAATACTACTGAAGTTACTGATAAGAATATAACTTAATTCTAATGAAACCTCTGAAGCAAGTTTGAAAGAAAAAATGAGATAAAAGCTGATACAATGTACTGTTTTTTGACTCCTATACGGAAGTTTAGAACATCCTAGTTGAGAACGAATATAGCAATGTCATAAGACTATGCGGCCCCCAAATGCCCTGGTATGACCGAGAGTGGAAAGAGTCCGCTCTCCCTATCCAAATGCTCTCACATGGTTACGCGTACATAGCCCCTGTCAAGGAAGTCCTACTCACTGTCTTCTCGTGGCGGGGCTGTTGTTGTTTACGAAATTGAGAGGACGAAAAGCCAATGTCCGGCGCTCTAACCGGATTCCAAATCAATGGTGCACATGGGCTCCAGTATCCTGCGGGAACAAATGGCGCATGAACCAATTGTTGGTCACCGGCCTCCATGGGACTGCATCTCCTTATGATGCTCCACTGCCTTGTGGATCAGACCTTCCGGTCGAAGGCCTGAGGAGTGCCCCCCTAAGATAACCACCTGCTTCGGTGTGGGCACCTGGGCAGTATCACAGCCCTCACATAAATCTAATGAAATTTGTGTGGCGCATATGTATTTGGTGCCTCTTTGTACCAATATCTATGTGTTAAAATAAAAATAATAATAATAAATCCTAGTGTGCAATTTCAACATTTTATCTGATCATACTGATCCTTCCCTTTCGAATCATAACTTCTTTATTTTGAATATTCAAAATCTCAACAGCTTTATTACCAGTTCTGCAGTCGAATGCTCTACCACCGAGCCCCCAAATGCCCTGGTACGGCCGAGAGTGGGGAGAGTCCGCTCTCCCTATCCAAATGCTCTCACATGGTCACGCGTATATAGCCTCTGTCAGGGAAGTCCTACTCACTGCCTTCTCGTGGCGTGGTGTTGTTGTTTACGAAATTGAGAGGACGAAAAGCCAATGTCCGGCGCTCTAACCGGATTCCAAATCAATGGTGCACATGGGCTCCAGTATCCTGCGGGAACAAATGGCGCATGAACCAATTGTTGGTCACCGGCTTCCATGGGACTGCATCTCCTTATGATGCTCCACTGCCTTGTGGATCAAACCTTTCGATCGAAGGCTCGGGGAGTGGCCCCCTAAGAAAACCACCTGCTTCGGTTTGGGCACCCGGGCAGTATCACAGCCCTCACACATATCGAATGAGATTTGTGTGGCGCATATGTATTTGGTGCCTCTTCTTACCATTATGTATGTGTTGAAATAAATAAATAAATAAATAAATAAATATTACCAGTTCGCTTCATAAAAATAACAATTTCATGTCTTTTTTGTTCATATGTTTTTTCATTTGAAAACATAAATATTGGTACAAAGGGCACCGAATACAAATGCGCCAAACAAATCACTTAATTTATGTGTGGACTGTGATACTGCTCGGGTGCTTAGACCGAGGCAGTTGGTTTTCTTAGGGGGCCACACCCGGAACCTTCGACCTAAAAGTTTGATCCACAAGGCAGTGGAGCAAAATTTTATTATCACTATTATTGTCATTGTTATCGTCTGGAAAAATAAGTGTACATTTGTGATTGTACCGCTTTAAAAATGAATACGCCAAAGAGAGGATTCTGCGCTGAACGAATTTTACTTATTTGATTTTGTTCATGTAGGTCTAAATTATCCATGAATACTGTTACTGCTAGGCAGAATGACTCTGGATATAATCTAACGTGTGAGACTGACCTTATAAGAAAAATATAGCTAATTAACGGATATATTCGTAGAAAATAACTAGTCAAATTTCAAGTGTTTTAATCCTCTGAATAGGTTTTGGCGAATCAAATAACATGATGCTCTTGACATAAAAGAAGACTTTTTCTCTTAATAAAGAAAATATGACTAGTGAATTCTTCTAACATTACTAAATTGTTGTTGTCGTAAAAACTAAAAAACGACAACAGCTAATACAAGCATTACTACTACTTATCCACCTAGAAAATTGAACAGTGACATAGTTCAAATTGCTTTTAACAGAGTAAAAATATGTCACTCCACACTCAACATTGAACCCGATACAAGTGAATTGGTTCAATTTCCCAAACCAAATTACCACAATGAGATAAAATTATTTCAAGACAGATACTAGAGTACGAGAAATAACAGTGTCACCAGTAGAACAGAGTATGTATGGAAATTAAAAAGAATATAAGATTTCAGGACTCAAATCCTAGAAAAAGACAAAGGAGGAGAAGCACCTGTGTCATTGCGAACGATTTTGAGTCATGTCACCTAAAGTGTCTAACCATTGGTTACGATAATCAAACGGACCTCAGTCAGAGTAAACATACGATCTCTATTTGTTGGTTTAACGGATAATCAAAATATAGTTCCCATTTCAGGCCCCAAAATGCCCTGGTACGGCCGAGAGTGGGGAGAGTCAGCTCCCACACAAAAGTCATACTCACTGCCTTCTCGCGGCATAACTGTTGTTTACGAAGTCGAGAGGGCGAAAAGCGAATGTCCGACGCTTTAACCGGGTTCGTAAACACGGAGGGTTTACCTAGGGGAGTTAGACAACTCTCATTCCAAACCAATGGTGCACATAGGCTGGCTCCAGGATCTTAAAGGAACAAATGGTGTATGAACCAATCGTTGGTCACCAGCTACCATGGGATTGCATCTCCTCACGATGCTCCACTGCCATGTGGATCAGACGTTTAGGTCAAAGGCTCCGGGCGTGGCCCCCTATGAAAACCACCTGCTTCGGTTTGGGCACCCGGGCAGTATCCCAGCCCTCACAAAAATCGAGTGACTTATGTGGCGCATATCTATTTGATGCCTTCTTGCACTTATGTTTATATATTAAAATAAATAAAACAAAATATCATGGTAATATTTAGTGAAGAATGAGACTCACCAAATTGAGCTAAATAAGTGCGACATGCAGACTGATGAAAACTTTCAGCCACAGAATGGTAAACAAAATCACCACAACCAGTACAAAATAATTCACCACGTTCTGTACAAACAGCTTTATGAATATAACAAAAAAGGATCTGAGTGATTAGTTTTCCATGAACAATAAACAAACGTACAGAGAGTGTGTGAGTGATTAAAATCAAATGTAGTTCTATAATTAATTTGCTAAGCAAAAAATAGTTCATTTTAATTCGTTTAATAATCATTCCTCGCTAGAAATCTTTAACTATAAGTTAACAAACGATCATTTAAATAAGTCAAAACACTTATCATTTATAGAATTGGACGTAGGGGTGTATTAGGCTTATGAATTTTCGGTAATCCATATAAATTAGGATATGCCGAACCCATAGGATGAGTTTAATTTATTAAAACCTATGGGTTCGGCATATTCTAATTTATATGAATTACCGAAAATTCATAAGACTAATAACCCCTTAGTCCAATTTTATCAATGTGTCGGTCGCCTACACACAACCTTGCAAAATGACTTATCATTTAGTCGATTCTTAGCCGAAGTATGATTCTGCTATATGACATTATACAATATCATAAAGCCTGTATTTTTGGAAAAATCTCATGTAATATAATAAAAAAGCTTCGGATTACAGAGTAATGAACAGTTTTCAACAAATAATCCAATCTGAATTTTTCATTACTCATGATAACTAATAAAAAAAATTACAGTTAGCAACAATTACACATAAAACACGATAGACTTACAAAGATAATGATCAGGATGGTCTTCTCTGTGTAAATATATATGACGATAATCCCAACAAGCGAAATGAATACAATGAGCACATGCGAGCAAACATCTAGGTCTTATCAAATCTTTATTGCAAACGTCAAAATCTTCACCTCGTGTTTTGCATAAAGCGCAATATAATGAAGCCTGATTAATAACAAAAAACGATGATAATTTCTGTAGTATTTTAAAAGTTTTTTGACTGCTACTTAATGTATAATTTAAGTAACTGGAACTGAAATGTTTAGATCTTTGTCGAATTATTTAGGAATTCCAAACAAAATATGTGTATATCGTTTACAAGTTATAGAAGGATGTTTGTGACGTTTAGATAAGTTCTTTGAAAGAAATATTACACACAAATATACGCTTGTTTGGAAATCAAAGATTGACAAACATATGTTCCTCTAGAAAAACTAGAAATCTTTAAATATAATATACAACTAAGATAATGCGTAAAAGTTTGAACTCAAAAGATGAATTTTAGCATGAAAGTCAATTATAAATCAACAGTCTTCTCTGAATTTACATTTTAGTATATTTCAATTAATTGAACCAATTCATTGTCATGGTATTTGTAACATATATATAATTCTCATCATTAAGAACCGATGAGCATGAACTCACGGATATTCACCTTGCATTAGTTTCACATCTATATATTAAACCAGATAGATTAAATAGTACTGTTCGAGACTGACTTAATAGTTGCATGATAGTTTATGGCCTTATTCTTAGAGAAAGTTATGAACCATCAAATTCCATTTATAGATATCAAAGACCTAAAGGTCATCCAACCTAGTGGCTTGAGACGTGACTAAGAATATAATTTAGCGGTGGTAGTGTTTTAGCTCTCTATTATATGCATCATAAATGGCAAAACATAGTTGAAAGAAATTTGTGTTGTATGTAAATTGACTGGATTGTATTTTTAGTGGGCTATTGCACTAATTCTCTAACAACCAAAATGGTAAATAAGAATGGGTAGGATAGTAGTGAAAACAATCAACAGTTATACCTATAAACTTTTATTTGCATAAAGCCGTGAAGACTTCTTAAAACCGAATTAACTTATATGTAACAACTGAGTAAATCTAGCTAAAAGTTAATGACATGTTAGACAGACTAAGTTATTTGACAAGTTGTTTACATTAACACATATTTAACACATTTCAAAACCAAGATACTATTATTACAGAAAGTGTACATCACTGTAAAACATGGTATTTACCAGGACTTACAAAATAAAACTTTGTATCTTATAACGCATCTGCAAGTCAGAAAACTAGTTCGTTCCTAAATAGCTTCAATGAATACCAATCTTTGTAGTTTAGTAACGAAAGTCTAAGTCAAACGACTACGATTTTATGTTATCTAGTAGCTTCAATTAAAAAATATTCGAACATAAAGGTAGAGCATCACACAAACAATAAATTCTCTAGAGTGAACCTAGGATGCAATTCTCTAGTATGGTGACTAACTGAAAGTATCTCAAACAAACAGTACATAATTCGTAGCCTATGTAACGACGGAAAAACAATATGCTAGATGAATGACCTGTAAAATCTCTAAATTTCTCGAAAGACAATCCGCGTTTCAGTGGACATACCTTATGAGTGAATTCACGCTTGGACTTTGGGAAAGCAAGATGGTTAATTATATTTTTGTATGCAATTTCATTTGTCTTCTGTGTGAAGAATTGGTTCGCATGTTTGCAAGACATTTCAGGCATATTTGACCTTAATGTCTATATTTTACCCTGGTCACTAACTAGACCATAATTAAGTTTTTTTGATTGATTTCATATCAGTGAAAATATGGGTGGAAAAAAGCCTAAGATACTGAAAACCCGAAATGTTTATAATTAGCGCCTGAGAGCGTGTGAGCTAAGACCGGTTTCATTGGTTGGCCCGGTAAGGACCAAAATCTTTAGTGTTGAATGTCTTATTGACTAGCAAACATCTTTCAATTTTTTCTTTATGGTCCAGTCTTCATATGAAGGAATAACTGGTACTTTACAGAAATCAATGGGATTCAAATGATTCAAATGGTTGTGGACGGAATAGAAGAAGCTTTCGCTTAATAGGCTTTCGTGTCTAGTAGCAGTGGATCACCAATACCTGCAGGCAGGAACCTAGGTATATTAACCATAATATAGGAAGAAGAAATTGGTAAATCATAATAATATATTATCCTTAGGCCTTGAGAATAGGCCAAGTTGTCTCTTAAAGAACTGGGAAGTCGCTTGGACTAACTCAGTCGGCAGCGAATTCCAGCATTTGACAACTCTTAAGGAGTAGAAGTTGTGTTTACAGTCCTTTCTGCTGTTTTGTGTCCCTGGTTTCTGGGTGTTACCCCTAAGGTTTGTGCTGGAGCTAAACTTAACTAGGTGTTTAAGGGAATGTCCAGAAGTGTCAAGGATGCTGTAAGCCTTTAGAAGGTCGCCTCTAAGACACCTGTACTCCAATGAGTAAATGTTTAGTGGTTAGAAGCGCTCCTCATAAGGCTTGAATTTGAGTCCCTGAGCTGATTTCGTGGTTCACCGTTGAATACTCTCCAGAGTGTCCCTATCTTTTTGGAGTGAGGAAGGAAATAATATATTTTCGTACTCTAAATGGAGAAGAATAAAACTGTTGAAGATTAGGTGTAAAGTTCTTCCGTCAAACTGGCCAAAAGTGAGCTTCAGTGTTGTCAGTGCAAGGTTTGCTCAAAAGGCATTTCTGTCACAGCGTAAGACTTTGTAGCGGTAAATAAATCCCCAAAATAAATAGCTCTGTAAGTTTTTGACATTGGATGCTCACCACATGTTTTAATGAACTCACCTAGCTGAAGGCGCTCAGTCATGTATCCGCACCAGATCACGTGTGGAAACGCCGTACTCAACATCTATTGCAATCGCTAGCCAGATTAGATCAGACAATCCTCGATATATTGATATCACATCAAATATATCTTCCGATCTCCTCCATTCTGTCTTTTGGTTTCTCTTGGTGGGTACGCTTCATATTAGAAGGTGTTACTGGTTAGAGCGTTGTCAAACACTGAATACCTGTGCCATCTTCATTGGTGAGCCTAACGTGATCCTCCTGAAGTGCCTGTATATCGTCTTGGTTGCGTATCTCTCTCCAAAGTTCCACGTCATCAGCAAAAAGTAATAAGTCTGACGATACATGTTGTGAAAGATCATTTTTTTAATCAAGAAGAGAAGAGGTCCTGGAGGACCACACTAGGACATTCCATAGCCTGAGATAAAGTGAAATTAACCCTGACCTCAAAATGTCGATTTTTCAGATATGAAATGATCCAATCAACTAGAGGTGGTCTGATACCTAATCGTCTGAGCTTATTGGTAAGGCATATATGGTTACCCCTATCAAAAACTTTTGAGAAATCCAGGCAAATGACGTCAACCTTCTCTTTGTGATCAAGGATGCTTGTCCACCTGTCCACTGCAGTCAGCAGGTTGTTTATACAAGAATGACACTTCCTGAAACCATTCTGTTGAGGTGAAAATGGGTTTGGCGATAATAAATAGTCGTGTGTACGTCACACATCAGGGAAACCATAATTTTTGACGGTATCTAGAGAAGGGCCAACGGTTAGTAGCTTGAAGGTTCTTTGCATCGACCCCCTTTGAAAATTGGTGTGATGTGAGCCAGCTTCCAAATTTCCGGTAGTTTGCCTCGGCTTAGCGAGTATGAGAACATCACGCTAAGCGATTAATCTAGATACATGACACCAACAATCACATTGAATTCAATAAATAGTTGGCCATTGCATTATCCAAAATCTTGGTGTTGAGTTTGCATAAACTGATTGATTTCCTTGATCCCACTTATCGCTTGTTCGTTAAAGTTATATATCTGCGGTGGTGTTCAGTGAGAAGTAGTCTAACAATTTGACTGCACTAATTCTAAACTTTTTTGTAGTTACTTATGGGATCATGTTATCTGAGTGAATTAATTTGTCTCAGAGTAACCGGTATTCTCGAGCCAATAGCTGTTGCATTACCAGGTAGGAGGACGGGGTTGTTGAAATGTGAAAAATAATACGAGGACTATCCGAATGCAGAAAAGCTGAGAGAAGACTGTTGTCTGAAGAAGTAAACAAATAAATAAGTTAATTAGTTAGCGACATGGACAGTGTGGGTCAGTAGAAGTGTAAGGACAAAAGGAAAATATAGATTATGAGAAGCTTAATAGAAGAAATCAGTGATGATCACCGCAACCTCTGTATCGTACACATCAGGTTGGCCGAAATGCCATACTCCAGCTTAGGACTCTTGTGTACTGCCATACTGGTTGGTTCTCCGTGGCCTGTTGAGTGTTTCCTCACGATCTGTTTCACAGGCTACAATTTGTCGTGTTCAACTCTGGTTCTTGATGACCGTTTTGACATTGATATCTGAGACATCATGATAGTTTTCTGTGCCATACTTGTGTAATCCACAGTCACTCTTAGTGCGTAAGGTTTGTTTTTTATCCTAGTTTAGTTTCTTCATAAGCGACACAGTTTGAGTTGAATAGTAACCATGTCGAGCACGAGACAGCATTGTCCCACTGCTGTTTATCAAAAGCTGAACTGCTCTCCTGTAGAATACCCTCTGACGCTGAAAGATCAAAGAGAATTATCAAGTTTTGAACGGCATCTATTTCACAAGTTTTAATGCAATAGGAACTACGTCGTTCATATGTCCTCTTCTGGCAGTCACCTACTGTTAATTCCTACTATCATTAAGTGTGGTGTATAGAGTGAACTTGAAGCGTGTACTGATGTTTATCTGGGTTATCTCTCTCGTGATCACTTCTTTTCCTATGTCTGCCCTGGCTGTACTGATAGAAAGGGTACGATTTTTTCAGTTTAAATGGAGCTTTACGTTGAAACTTCATGAGTGAGATTGACGCATTCTTTTCAGGTTTGCACACAATAACCACGAGACTGGTTGACGTAACATGAACATGTGGTACTGCCCGGGCGCTTCAGTGTTACAGCCACAGAAGTCAACCCACCAAACAACTCAGTTCGAATTCTGATTTCTCATTCTAACCAGTAACGTACACGCGATATAATTGTCACCTTCGTATCCTCCTCCAGCCTACAGCGTTTGCAAGTATCTTGTTTTGTTGTGCTTTTTGCTTCTGTTTTCCTTGCTTTTACAGAAACGGGACTCTGTCAGGGTTTAGCCCTCGGTTCCTGCACAGAAGATTTTTATGAATGTGTTGTGTAGACAGTACTGTATACGTTGCTTTGGGGTACCTTAGTTTTATTTTAGAGCTTTTGAAGGCATCTAGCTAAATAGGGGGACTTTTACTTACTATCATCTCCTGCAATAAAGTCTGGACTTTCTATCCTTGCAACTATGGTGTAGGTAGTGGTGGGAACTTTATTATTGTGAGTGCCACTCGACAAACGAAGAAAACAAATATGAGTTGGTTTAAAAAGAATGATTATAAATTAAGCTGTCGCGGAGATGCCACTGGTTAGTTTGATTGCACTATTAAATTCACCGATTAGTTGCGCGCGTTTTTGTCGTCAGTTAGATTTGCTTTTGCGTATTTATCACTTCAGGAACATACTTGATACACTTTAACTTGAATTATTCCAGTTAAGGTTTGGGTTTTTCTCCAAGTCCTTTTTGGTACTCCTTTTCACTCGGTTCACACGCTAGGGATTGTGTTTTGCACTTCTGTCGACGTTCCCTACTTAATTCTTTTCAAAATAATAGCCTTTAGTTATAAATGTGGGCAGTTCAGTTGTTCCTTCCCTGTAGAAGAAGGAGTGAAATGTGATGATGTAAAATGTGGTTCCACAAGATGTGTAACTTTTTAAACACCACCGCATACGAAGGATGCTCGATGTCTATTTTCCATTGGATATGCATGTTTTGCTGTTCGAGTTGTGGCATTCATCCATTCATTCTGGTTGTTGGTGTTTGATTAGCTTAACTCGCTATCATATGTAATTTTAACAGACAGTGATATGGATTATGGAAGATAACTACAAGTAATGTAGTTGCTATTTGTGCAATTAACAGTCGACATTTCTATAGACTTCGTACTACATATACAATTTTACTCAGGTGTCATGGCATCCACTTGTTGTAATCTATCCCATACTGTGCAATTCAGTTGTTTTCATTTAAAAAGGTGTTCGCCGGCCATCCCCAACTCTTCTATTACGGCGAGCAAATACACAAGGTTAATCGTTTCGAGGAGGTGCGTTGATACAAACTGAGTAATAATAGATTCTTGAGGATACTTAAAATTGTAACTCCACCGTTGATCATGTCAGCAGGCGCCTTTACATCGTACCGGAAACTTCCCCACAAGTCTCGCGTTAGCTATAGACTGAGTGTACATATATCGCGGTTGGAACAACTAAGGAAGGAGTGGTTGATCGAACATATACACCTGCAGAACAATGGTTCAGCTTTGGTTTATTATTGGTAGTAAGCCGTGTTATTGGGGTTATCTACTGGCAAATGAGTTCTGATGCTCAAGCAGGCCTCTCAGAGATTGTTACCGCAGCAGTAAATCCTACCCTACTTTGATTCTTATCATCACCGTTTTACCATCGTTCCTATACACCCTATCAATTATCTATTTCATCACAAGTTTAATCCTTCGATAAATTCATATGTTCGGTTTCAATTCTTATCCACTTTTTTCGTTAAGGAAAACTTAGGTTTATTAGTTAAGAGCTGAAATCTAACAACTAAGTATGTGTCAAAACAATAGGGCTCAAATATTCTTTCATTTCCTTATTTTGTATAGGCATTATATTTCCCAATTATCCTATATTGAATGTTAAAAAGCTTTGTGTGTTTGAAAAGGTAACCTACCGATCTGCTTTGAGTGTTCTACGAGCTAAATAAAAACTTGTTAATTACTTGTCTTGCTTCTTCTATCAATGGAAAGAGGGTTGCCTAACGGAACGAAACATTTGCCTCATGTCTCTATACTCTTCCTCTTTACAAATGACCAGTTGACTACTCTTTGACGTGATAGCTACTGATCATATAAACCGAATCTTTTCAGAGAAAATATGCTTGTTATACTCAAGACAACAATCAATGAAATTTCAGAATTTCGGGTCTAGCCGTATACAGGGAGGATCTAGGATTAGACCTCTTTACTCTGTCTTATCGCAAATAGGTATGTGATATAACTTTATGTATAGAATACTAAGGGCTGAGTTTTGAGCTGATGTGTACTTCATTCTTTTTTTTCTAACCAGACCAGAATAAACTGGTATACATATTGTGAGGATGAACAAATATACCTGTATCAAATACATCCTCACGAGGAGCTATCAACTCTTGGATCCTATTACTAGAAGTATCATCCATATCTTCATCTGTACTGTTAAACTAAAGAACAGAAACTAATAGAAGCTTACTAGAAGGGGACGAACACATGCGTTGGCCTTTTGTCTGCAGTACATAAATCTGAGTCAGAAACCTCTAAATAAGTGTCCAATTCATCAGTATTAATACTCATGCACAAAAATTACTAAAGACTTGAAAAGTCACGTTGATACTGAGAACTGAGCACAAAGAAGTTAAATGGTTCACTACGGCTCATCATAAAGATATTAGATACTGAACATACACTGTCCTTGATGTTTACGGAGCTATCAACAAATTAACACGTTAATTGGTGGCATGGATCGTCAACAAACGGAACCAATCCCAGTGAAGAAAGTTACTGTTAAGGACTTATCGCAAATACCATCTAACCACGGGTAATTATTTTTTCATTAAATAATTCCATTAGTTACCCGATTTATTATTATTATGCAGAGTTTTATTGTCGTTTAACGTTGATCATTAAAGTAAAGGAGATTCAAGCATCATATATATAATGACGCTCATTGAGTGTCTTTGAGGTCATCCCATTTTTCTGATCAAGGAGTATAATCTGAGTTTATAGGAAGTAACGTTATTCCCTGACGGCTTCGACGGTTTAGGACATGGTGATTCACCTTGTCTTCATTCAATGGATTTCAGATGTAGATAGGTTTAACTCGCTATGTTGATTTTTCTGATTCTCTGATTTGGCAGTGAGTTAATAGAATGTGTCTCTTAGATGTGTTCAATGTTAATGTATGATATGCACGCATTTTCTTGCAAGCTTCTAACTTTAAATCCATCAGTTATTTGATTTTACTACCTAAAACTTGGAGCTGTTTCAAAATACGGTTATAGTAAATATATTGATTCGAAGTAACCTCTTTTGTCTCGTCTACCAGATTGAGATGTTACTGTTTCCTGTAGCATCATCCCAATACATTGAAGTAGATTCCTAATTCCCATCCCTTAACATTTTTATAAAAAGACACTATTTTTATACCACAGACAATCGGGATTTCCATTTGAGGCCGTATGTTTGTGGATAGTTCTTAATATACCAAGTTTTAGTATGAAGTGACAATTCCAGCGTGCGTTCACTATCTAAATTCTTATGTTCAACTCTTGAAAGTTTGCATCAAGCCCAAAGTTACGTTCTGTGTATGCTATAAAAATTGTATACCATTAACTCACTAAACGATTCTGTGATTTACATCTTACTATGTAGGCGTGGGATTCGTCCTTTTTTTCGGAACATTCACCTAGTTTCCAGAAGTTGAACAAAAATATTAGGCAAATCAGTCAAAATACGTAGTTGTGTAAGTAATAATCTGCTTAAATGGATTATAGCTGTCTATGATCGTGGTTCAGCTGTCTTTAGTTTCTCGTAATACAAATAAACTATCACATGTATGCAATTAGTCCTATTTGTCCTACCTGCCTAATTTTTTCTACTATCAATAATACTGTTACTATTTGTTCTCACTGTGCTGATGTGGTGTCGGAACTTGAACTAGTATACATATATTCTTGGTTCTGCGTCTCAATTGACTGCCTGGATGTATGTCAAACATGTGTCCTCAAACTCAAAATTATTTTTATATATTTTATTTTATGAAATAATTCTTAAACCAAATTGTCTATCGCTAATCGTTTATACTATCAATGATGCAATTCCCACTATTCTAGTATTCGTTTTGATAATTTAACGTTTCTGTTATGATGTGATCTGGTAACTGGAGCCAATGTAAGTTTGCTTTAAGTTTTTCAGTGTTTATTTCTGAAGTCTAAATAGGGTTTCAGTACATGATCGTACATAAGATCAATAAACTTTCAGCTTTTGCGTTTATTTTTTAAATTGATCTTGAACTTTGTCAAGTAACTTTATCTGCTAAGATTATTGTCCAAATTTAGTCAGTCAACAATTCAGTAGTCGAGGCTATATACTCACTTTAAGATATCTGTTTTAATTCATATCCGTTTATTTCTCATTTATATTGCTATATAGTACAACTCCAGGTGGAACTTTGTTCAGTACTACTCCGGGTGGAACTCGTATAATATATGAACGCGATTTTATTCTCAACTGTCGCAACTCACCAGTTGCTCGAACCCCACCATCTGACATGATATACTTACCAGAAATAACTCCTTCCAGCTTAAATAATGACAAGACAGTTCATCCGTGTAATGGTCACAAGGTGAAAGATTCTCTAAATGTGCCTGAATCAACATCAAATGATCATAACAGACTCAGCAAAGGTAACATATGTTGTCTACTTATGATTTTATTAATACTGGGTCTTTCAAATTTGATTGTGTAGTATTAATATCAACACTGCAGAGTGCTTTTAAAATCGTCACCCAATAAATAGTCAATCTATATCATTCATTAATACCATTTAGGTTTAGATTTATTGTGATGTAGAGATGATTTCTTGGTCTCATGCACCTAACCCCTCTCTGTAGTTTGCGTTGCACAGTACTGCCACTAGTTATCACACCTAAATTATTGCTTAAAATCAAGTAACAACTGGTGTACTTGATTAATGGGTTACACTGCTCGGCTAAACTGTTAACAAAAAGGCCATAGTAACCATCCTGTCTCATAGCATTAAAATATAATATTGCTTCAAAATTAAAGAGAATGAAGCAAGTAGAATTCCTTTGGAGTTAGTGATATTATTTGGTGATTATTGTTTACTTAGGCTTTTCCTTATTCATATCAATAGGTCTTCTATCTGTAGTTTAATATTTTACTTTGTCTTCATCGATCTTGGAAATCCATGTTTAAATTGCCACAAATTAAAATGAACCAAGTGTATTTGATAAATCAAATGATTTTGGAGGTGTCTCGATGACGTCTCCATTTTAGCAGAATGTTCAACTAAAAATATTATGTTCATAATTTTGAACATCGGACAGAGAGAGTAGTGATGTTCGGAACGTTGCTAGATTTATTATTTATTTTCAAGTGTTCCATGCACAGTTCAAATTGCCAAAGTGCATAGAGTGATAACATTGAGAGAATAAAAACCAAAAGATTAGGGATGATTATGTTGGTTACTAGAGAGATATACAATTCAAACAAATAAACAAAACAAATAATTCATAGACTCAAGATTTTATGGGCAAATAAGATGTGACTACACCGTGCACCATTCATCCACAACTTACGATTAACTTGCGATCGCCATCACGAAAGTTTCCACTTTCCAACAAGGTTCGAAATAAATGTAATTGGGTGTATGAAATAATGTCAATAGTTAGTTTCGCCCTCCATAGCATATTTTAGTCACTTACTCAAATAGCTAGCATTGCATATCGTGACAGATCTTAAGTGACCATGAGAAACATATTTGTAAACCGCTTGAATCAGTGGAAGTTTGCAAACGATATGATATTTTCACATAATAATTTTTGCCCAACCTTGCCATCATTTAGCATAACTAAAAACGATAAATGTACACGTTCTGTTTTTGAAAAGCATGTTTCACACTTATAATTATTCATAATAGGTTATTTCCCAGTATATATTAATTTATTATTTATTTATTTGAACACATAAATGTTGGTGCAAAGGGGCACCGAATACATATGCGCCACACACGTCACTTGATTTGTGTGTGTACTGTGATACTGCTCGGGTGCCCAAACTGCAGCAGGTGGTTTTCATAGGGGGGTCACACCCGGGGCCTTCCACCTGAAGGTCTGATCTACAAGGCAGGGGAGCAACGTCAGGAGATGCAGTTCCATGGTAGCCGGTCACCAAAAATTGTTCCATACACCATTTGTTCCTTCAGGATCCTGGAGCCCATGTGCACAAATTTAATTTCCTTTGTCTGTTTTCATAACTCCTTGCCTTGTTTTACAGTATAATTAACTTATCATGATTGTTTCTAATTATTTCAGGCGAAGAAGCACCATTTGAAATGGATATTTGAGGAAATAAACTTTAATAAACTATATAGATGTCGCTTATAAACATTTGTAATTCAGATATTCTCTATTCTTTCGTTTACGAGCCATTATTATTATTAATTTACTTTTGTTTTCAATGAACCTGAAAACAAGCAAATAAATACATATCTCTTTTGCGTTTTGTATTATGTG
This sequence comes from Schistosoma haematobium, assembly GCF_000699445.3. Classification (NCBI taxonomy): domain Eukaryota; kingdom Metazoa; phylum Platyhelminthes; class Trematoda; order Strigeidida; family Schistosomatidae; genus Schistosoma; species Schistosoma haematobium. Next base: position 23,088,389 of record NC_067201.1, read on the forward strand.
TTCTTCACACGAGCGTTTGGCTTTTACTAAGCTATATTATACGTAATACGTACTCATAAGTGATATTCTGATCAGGTTTATTTTGTTCAGTGCCCTGGTACGGTCAAGAGTGGGTATATATAACCATATGGGTAAAGTCCGCTCCCCCTCTCGAAATGCTCTCACATGGCCACGTGCATACAACAACTACCACGGATTTCCTACTCACTGCCTTCTCGTACCATGGATATTGTTTACGAAATTGGGGAGACGAAAAGCTAATGTCTGATGGGGACTTGAACCGTGTTGGTGGATACAGAGAGTCCACCTAAGGGAGTCGGACAACCCTCATTCCAAACCAATGGTACACATGTGCTCCAGTATCCTGTGGGAACAAATGGCATATGCACCAATCGCTAGTCACCAGCTACCATGGGACTGCATCTCCTGACGTTGCTCTACTACCTTGTGGATTAGACCTTCAGGTCGAAGGCTCCGGGAGTGGCTCCCTAAGAAAACCACGTGGTTCGGTTTGGGCACCTGGGCAGTGTCCTAACCCTCATACAAATCTGATGGTTCATGTGGCGCATATATATTTGGTGTCTTCTTGCACCAATGTTTATGTGGTTAAATAAATAAGTTCAGTAGATTTTAATTTCGGACCGTCCTTCAAGAATTTAATAAACACATATTGACTTATATTTTAGGCGTTTTCTCAGGTAATATAATTTGTATAGATTTATAGTCAATCGATGTAGGAAATTTATATGATGCTGTCTTGTTAAAAGGAACGAATAGTGTGGAGTAAGACCAATTTTAAGACTTCAAAGCTGGCGTTCTGCTTTCGCCTAGTACATTTACATCCGATTTTCCCTTGTTTTGTTTTTAGTTATCTTACTGGTAGTAATGCGTACATCGATTCAAGTTGCCACATCTAATTGGCAGAGTGAGATAAAATTGTCAGGACAAATCCCAGAGTGGTAAAGGTAGTAACAGTATTAATGGTAATATTGTTAATATTAGGTATCCAAGATATAAGTCAGGAAGTGTGACACAATGTTAAGTCACACGGAATATGTAGTGAATAGTAATTATATTCAGTGGATCAGTGGCAGTTAAGAGACCCGACTCTCATTCACTGAGTAACATGTTCGAACCCTCTTCAGTTTGGCCAACTGTGTAATACCAATAGAATGTGGCACAAAGCTAACCTCATGAGCCTGTAAGTAACGAGTTAACAGTAAGGAAATACTAGCCGGTTGTTACACATGAACTATCGGTTCACTAAAGAAGTGCTCTAGTCACTGTGAACCAAGGCGATACCGGTGTCGTACTGTTAGATACTTAATTACTGTCACAAATGATTGACTTGTTCCATCACGAATATGACATATGTTAATACCAATCTTTAGTTTGGCTACCCTTCGCAACCATAAATTCTAAACACGAATGTTATTTTAAGTGACTCACTATTACATTAAGTTTGATTTGCCAGTGGAATGCGATCCTGATAAGACCCAAAACTGTCAGCTTGAAATAGTTGTTGAGTCTATAGGAACTAAACCTGGATCGTTATTGATAAATAATTGGTTAGTTGTTGATAAGCGAATATCACTCAGGTGGTGTACATATACGATTTAGTTATCAGTAATCTCAATGGATAATTGTCCCCCCAGATTTAATTAAGGTTGGGAAGACAAGTATGAAGATGGCTAAAATTATGGGGACCGGTGTTCTGATCTCAAGTCTTTTAAATGTATGGCTACTAGTTGACGTGGAAATCAACCGAAGTGGTAGGTCGGAATTTAAAAATTAGCAAAATGGTGTCTGGTTTTCATTATTCTAATTTTAAAGAAAGAACAGATCCTCCATTGTGTAAGCCAATAAGATTTCCAAGTTAACTAACTTCGTTGCTAAAGTCCATGGAGATATAATCATTCAACATCTGACTAAGAAACCCAAGATTATGTGCTTCTACCTACTAGGTGTAAAATACTTTTCCAGAATTTATTTTGAGCAAGTAGAATAGAATGGTTTCCGTCCATGTAAAGTACCCCAATAGTTGAATGTCCAACTAACCTGTCCTTGTCACCGATGGGATGCAAAAATAGTTCAAGTATGAAGGTGATGAACAACAATCCTCCTTGTACTACTTTATAAAATGGAACTGTGACATTAGGACTAGAAGACCTCATATTCTACTACGACTTTAAGTTCAGACCCCCTTTCATCTGCTTCAGTCTAGACCGAAAATTTATATTACTAGTTTTCACGTGGAAAGTATGACTTGGGACAGAATTGGTGGACCTATATTTAATTACTGTCAAACAATAGTTGACAGGAAAAGGTCAGTCAGCAACAACGTAGAACCTCGTAAGTAAGTAAATCAGTCCGACTTGCCATACCATATTACCACAGAGATACAATTGTCGATTCAAATCCCATAGTGGTAGAGATAGTAAAAGTATAAGCAGTTATCGGAAAGATCAAGGTTTGAAAATGTTATTCAAGGAGTATAATCCAGTGAAATAAGGAAAATATGAATTCAGAAGATTAGAATTTGGGAGAACACAAAGAGTGGATGCACCTGCACTATTGCAAACGATTTCGAGCCATGTCATTCAAGGTCTCTAACCATCAGTTACTACTGCCTCGTGGATCTCAACCAAGTAGTCTACACCTACCAACATGGCTTTGTCCAGCTGTCGGTGACTTCATGGGTTTGTGTCATGTTTTGATCTGGCCGCCTCCAAATTTCTCCCAACCTACTCCTACACCAGAAAACATCACTCGTCGAGGTAGTCGGTGGTTGGGCATACGCAACACATGTCCGAAACATCTCAACAGATGAAGTCTCACTACTTCGTCAATTCAGTTGCCATCCTTATCTAGTACCCGTTTCCTAACAACTGCATTAATTACTCGGTGGTCTCAGGATATACGAGCAATGCCCCGGATACTAGTAACCTACGAATATCCTCTACTCTTGCCGGCCATGTTTCACAGCCATAAAACAGGACGGAACGAACTGCTGTGCAGTAAACCTGTCTTTTGGTTGGTAGATGTATATCTCGCCTACACCACGAATGACGCAAGTTGTCAAGAGCTAGTCGAGCCTTCTGTATCCGTACTGAGATTTCGTCACACACCAGACCACAAATGTTGATGAAATTCCCAAAATAAGTGAAGCGGTCGAAACGCCCAAGTACTTCACTCCCTATCATTAGTTCAGGTGCCGATTCAACCCAATCATGAAGCAACATTTTGCATTTCGAGAATGGGTAGAATCGCATCTCGAACCTGCTTGGATTGTTGCTTAGAGTAGTCAGAAAACTCTGGATTTTGTCAGCGTCTTCACCAAATAGAACTATGCTACTTGCATATTCTAAGTGAAAAAGTGAATCTCCCGGTAAAAGTTTAATCCCTGGAAATTTAAATGAGGAAAGTGTCATGTCTAAAAGCACGTCCACGGTAAAGTTAAATAAGAATGGAGAGAATGGACAGCCCTGATGTACACCACTTGGTGTAATCAATTCTGATCACAGTTCGCCATAAGCTCTCACTCGACCAGTTGTGTTCGAGTAGGTAGCCTTTATAAGGTTAATGTACTTCTTTGGTACTCCTTTCAGTGACAAACACTGCTATAGTACCTCACAGCCAACGGAGTCAAATACTGCGTTAATGTCGAGAAATACTATTATTGTGGAGCGTCTGAAGGTGTGTCTATGTTCTAGGACCTAATGTAGTGTGAATATCTGGTCTATACAACCACGTCCAAGTCGGAAATCAGCTTGGTTTTCTTTAGTCTGTTGTTCACGAGCTTTAGTTAGGATCGTGAGTTTGATTCAAACACCAAATAACTGATATTTAGCTTATGGATGAAATCTCATTCAATATAAATCATTATAATACTTCAATTTCACGTTGTTTTTTTCACACAACTATAATTAACACTACTCATGTCAAATCACTCAATCTAAACGTGTAATTCTAAACGAATATGAGAATAATGAGTTGATTATAGATTGATAGATTAACCTAAAACTTTCAAATGTTGTATGGTTGACCTAATTAGTTCTCGATTTCTATTTAATCACTAACCCAGTTGTTTTCAACTGATCATAAATCACGAAATAAAAACAAATTGATCTGCCTCAATTGTTAAATTCACTTGATACTGTTCGCTAGTAACTACCCATTATTGTTTAGGGCTGCAGTTGATCAGTTTCTTGTTGGCATATGTACATACTGCCTCAATATTGCCTTAAGTCACAAGCTTTATAAGCAAAGATGGACAGTGGCTAACAGTGGAATTCAGTTTGATGCGCATTTCGCCCTTTTTAGGACTCGTCAACTGGATTCACCTAAATCTATGTTCAATCTGGGACTCGAACCCAGTACTGTTCGCTTCAAACGCCATCTTTTCTCCAACTTATGAAGTTAGATCGAAATCTAAAGGCTCCCCTCACCACGACAGTTTATTTTTACTGAATTATCGTTCTATCAAACAAACCAGCTTCTAGCTGAAGAGGAAACTAGGAAAAGACGATGGAAATGGATAAGGCATACATTACGGAAAACACCAACCTGCATCACGAGGCAAGCCCTAACTTGGAATCCTGAAGGGAATCGGAAAAAAGGAAGGCTTAAGAACACATCACGTCGGGAAATAGAAGCAGATATGAGAAGGATGAATAACAATTGGAAAGAACTGGAAAGGACTGCCCAGGACAGGGTTGGATGGAGAGTGATGGTGGGCGACCTATGCCCCCCCACGAAGAGTAACAGGTATAAGTAAGTAAGTAACGTTCCTGCTAATTAGGATCAGTTATGACTCAAGTAGATCAGTGATAATACCTTTCATCACGACCAAAAGGTGATACATAATCGAATTTCACAGGAAACGACAGTTCCCTTAAGAATCCAATCACACGATTGATGTTGCGTACTAGCAAGCATGAAACCTAGTCTCCAAACTTCGGTCTGAACCGACAATCTGAGATTCTGTGTTACCTCGTGCCGTTTGGTGATCCAGAAGTATCTATCACTTCGGGCCAGACAGTACAAAGGTTCAGAAAAGCGTATATTTTAGACAATCATTGGAACTATAAAATGAAAGAGCAACCAGACGGATACAAAACAAATCATTCAAAAGAGATTAATCTTCTAGTGGTTTGAAATAAATTCATCTTTGCATGAGCTACTGATTTTCTGAACTTAATAACTTTATGGATAATACATTTGAAGTTAGAAGTGGAATGTACTCTATTCTAGTTCTAATGTGAATGCCAACACTGGAATAAAGGCACATCAGATGGCGAGTCTCAAATAAGACCAAATACACATCCTGTATTCTAGCGCTAGCTTCTGTTCAACTTTGATGAAAGATCTTGTTAATACTTACAAAGATTAATCACACTTTTGGTATCTATAAAATTAGGATGTCAGTATGTGTAGAGCCGAAATAGCAGAATAAAAAACTACGATATATTGAAACTGACCTGTGATAATCAAGTTAATTATCTTGTAGGACCAGTGAAATGTCACTGAGCCTGGGCCAAATCATCTGGTAGTTGGGTCGCTAGATATCGAACAGATCATCGATTCCTGTCAAGGTCAAGGACAAACAACGCGCATCAGTTTATTGTATGCCATGAACTGGCCCATGCGATAGTGGTTTCGCTATCTTTTCTGTACTCATTCTTACTATTATATTTTTATAATAACGTCCTTTGTGTTATACGGTCTTCAAAGTAGCCCATAGTACTTTGATACACCGAATGGGTAATCCAAGTGAGATGCTGACCGCGAGGTGTGACTTCGAAATTAGCTGGTTCTTCACACTATTCCCGTCTAACTCGAGTAGGCCTATAACCATTTGACATAGATCATCTACGTTGGTGATCTACAATCTATATGTCAGAATAAACGCGAAAGAAATACATATTTAAGTCAATAAATTTTAAGACATCTTCATTGGAAAGTTTTGTTTTTGAAGATCGGTCTCAGCTTGTAGGTAGTATTTGTCATGAACTGATATCATACATAGTATCACTGAAATTTGCAAAATATTGGACAGCTGTTTTGCCCTATTACAGGACTCTTCATCAGCTCACGTTAATGACGTCGACAGTGATCTTACTCAAGATCTATAAATTCCTTGGTAAAGGTATTATATTTAGACTATTGCATGGGAATCCGAAGGTTGCCTTAATGCCAACGTTGGAAACTTCATCAATCACTATTTTACATTAAAGCTTCAGGAGTTAAACTAGAAGATAGTGAGGCATCTAGGTCCTTTATTCGGTGCCTAGTAGAATAGTAGGTGTAGGTTGGTGAGGGATCTAAAACTGGTACAAAGTATATGTGAATAGTTTTCGGATTTTAACCGTTTACTAGACCAAACTCAATCTATTCTGTGGAACGTCTTCAAACTTTTGACAGTTATTAACTAGAATATACAGCACCGTTTAAAGTTTAGAAAATACACGAAGTAAATATAATGAGAATTTAGCCGAGGATTCAATTGAAAGTAGATGCTTTATATGGATGAAATCACATCAGTGTATGACGAAACCGAAGATATGAATTGTTTATCAAGAAAACTTAACAATTCTTTTAAAAACAAAGATGGATAGTGGCTAGCAGCGAAAACCAGGGCGCGCGTTTCGTTCTATTTGGGACTCGTCAGTTGAATGTACCTGCGTCTCCGAGTCGATAGTCACCCCAGGATTCGAACCCAGTACCATTTGTTTCAAACGCCATCGCGTTATCCATTTAGTTACTGAGTACTGATAGACACCATGTGATACCTGAAGGCTCTAGGCGACCGTTTCGTCCTAGTGTGGGACTCCTAAGCAGTGCGCATCTATGATCCTGCACACGGAACTCAAATCAAGGATCTCAGGTCTCACGCGCGAACGCTTAAACCCTAGGCCACTGAACCAGCATCCAGCGGTCTTAACGTTTAACTTTAACCAATCCAGAAATAAAAGCTCAGACTGATTTTCAGTAGAATGTACTTTAAAGTGAAGGTCATTTTATCATTATGAAGAAAAAATCCCAGGTTAATACATCATCAAACATCTAAACAGTATATAAACAATTGCGTCATTATTCTATTATGTTGACGAATTTACATATATCTATGTAAAGTACTCGTGGGTTGTATGTTAAGCTGGCAAAACATCCATCCGAATGGTTGAGAAAATCAATGACGTTAAATGACCTCATATGAGCAGACGATAAACCTCTATCTTCTTTCAGTCCCGAGCCCACAGTTGGATACAACTCATAGTTTGTGGTCATATATATGCAGTGTGGAAAGCCTGGCAACAGAAGGTTGACATGAAATTGAAAGAAACAGGAATGTAGACAGAGAGTAATTGCAATAACAACAAGAATGAAGGAATTATCAAGTTTGTAAGAGACAATTGATGGAAGATGTGCAAATGAAGCATTTGATGTATGATTTTCACTGTAATTTTATATCAAATAATGGATCTGTTATCCCCACTAGGTCTTCTTTTACTGTATATATGTTCTAGGGCAAATACTAATATTTGCTGAAGTAAACAGAAAGGGGTTTTGTGGAGATTGTCGTAATTTGATAATTGAATTCATGAGTCAGTTGAAACTAGACCAGCATGGAAAACCTTGAAGCACTGGACGATCGTTCTATCCTAGTATGGGACTCCTCAGCAGTGTGCATCCATGATCCCGCCCTGCGATATCTGAACCCAGGACCTGTCGATCTCGCGCGTGTGTGTCTAACTATTAGACCACTGAGACGACATTCAACGGTGTTAATGTCCAACTTCAACCAATCCACGAAATTGTGCCACCGTACACCATTGTCTTCAGTGAGTTACTATCTCACAACAGACCTGGTTGAACTCCATTGGTCACTGTTTCTCACTAGAACTCCAAGAGATACCTCTTGAAGTCAATCACTAGTGAGCAGATGATTATTATAATCAGAGAGAGGGTTTATGGAGATTGTAGTAATTTCCATGATAGTCTAGCTTCAACTGACTCATGAATTCAATTGTTAAATTTGCTGAAGTCTTAGCCATATAAAAATTCAACTATAGTTTCTCTATTCAAGAAACATAATTGATGATGCTATCCAGGTACGTGAACTTTTTCACCTCTTCCAGAGATTCTCCATCAAGTGAGCTTGGGTTGGTGCCCTCTGTGTTGTATTTCAGTATCTTGCTTTTCCCCCTGTATATGTTGGCTGTATACACGTGGCCATATGAGAACATTTGGAAAGGGAGAGAAAGTTGACTGTTCCCACCTTCGGCCGTACCAGGGCATTTGGAGGCAAAGCATTGTGCTTTGGTCTGTAACCGAACGCGGATCACCCACGTGGTAGGCGAGCATCCTACCATCGCCTAGAGGTATTCAACTAACTTGAACTGCCTCTTTTTTTTCTTCTTCTGAAAACAGTCATGTTTAACCTGTTTCACTTCTTATACTACAATTTATAAATACAAATTAAACTACTCGGTCATATTACAGAAATCTTATGTTTGTCACATTTATTCACTTATACGGGAAGTCACAATGAAAAACACATGTCCCATACAGAATTACCCTTGATCAGAATAATATAATGTTATAACATGATCAGACATGTTTTGTATTTCAGTAAAGATCTAAGTGAGACTATCATTTATAGACGACCTTTTAGTGACCTTGAAAATGTCCACCTACTAATTAGGACTAAATAAGGGTTATAAACCAGGGTAAAGAATTAGATTTAAATAGTTGAAATCATGAGTCGATTGAAGCTAGACCACCATGGAAAACCCGGAAGTACTGGACGGCCGTTTCCTCCCAATATGGGACTCCTCAGCAGTGTGCATCCACGCCCCCCAGCCCCGAGAGTTTCGAACCCAGGAACTATTGGTGTCGCACGCGAGCAGCGAATATCCACGATCCCGCCCTCAGGATTTCAACCCAGGACCTTCAGTCTGACGCGCGAATACTTCACCTCTAGACCACTGAGTCAGTATCCAACAGTGTTAACGTCTAACCTCAACCAATCCATGAAATTGCGCGATTGTGTTCCTTGGTACTGGAGTAGATACCCGTCTCTACTCGATACGGATTAGTTATTAATTAATTACTATCTTTGAAGAAAACATTGTGATATGTTGTTAAATAAATCTAGTGCTATTTGGTATCTGATATTAATTTTATATGTAATGTAGAGATTTAACTAGGAAGTGATTGAAAACAAATTAGATATTTAACCTAATATGTACTTTGGATTGCTGTTGACTGCCTTGTTTGGTTGACCTCTGGCCACGTGATTCGTTGACCTTTACCATATAAATTGGTAAATATAGTCTATGTGAAGTAGGCCTATTGACTATGGATTAATCTGTTAACTATTCTCTGGTATAGTTTGAATGTTTTCATTGCAGAAATTTGACAGTTTTGCAGTCGAATTCACCTATATGGTTGTCTACACGTAATGCATTATATTGTTGCAGAATGACAATGTAAATCGGCAAGTAAACAACCGAGCTTAGAGGATTCAACAAAAATGGTTGCATCCATTTGAGCTATGAATCTGGGATTCAGGTACATTCAGCTGATGAGCTCCAAATAGGACGAAACGGGCGTCCTAGATTTCACTACTAGTCACAATCTATTTCTGATTCTAATTCTTATAATTTAAAGCAATATCGAGGCAATCTACACAGGATGCATATCTGTCAATAAGAGATTGATCAATTGTGGTCTTAAACATCAATCGGAACATTCAAATAACCAATATAATTCTGTTTTATTCTAGCTTAGGATTCCACAACAACACGTGTCCAGAATCCTACATGACCCTCCATAAATTGCTTTGAATATTACCACCAATCAAATTCATAAATCTATTGGGTATCAGTTTCTATCGGTATGTAATACAAGGGATTCTTACTAGGAACTAAGTGGTAACATTTCAGACTATAAAACTGATTGATACAGATTGTACATCTACAACACTGAAAATGTGCCAAGTTAAAAAGTGTCAACGAGCACTAAACCAAAGTCCAAGGTTTCCAATCACCTAATGTCAGAATATAATCCAAACGAAGTTAGGTCACCTTGACTAGTGGCCAGCACATTGTAACATAATCGATAGAATCCAGCACCAAACGATCAGATAAACATAGAATTGGTTACTAAATAGCAATCTAAGACTCTAAGAAATGGTAGAAACGCAAGATACTCGATGTCCGTCTGTCCTCAATTGGGTTTGATACTTATAATCATCATTGAATAAATGGTAGCATCGCGTTCATAGAAGTTTAGTTTACTTCAATGGTGTTGTATCCTCTAAGCTAGATGATTTAATTGTGAAGATTTCATTGTTATTCTAAACGACGTAACTGGAGCTTACTTTATGTAAAAGTAGGATTTTTCATGTTGGCTTTATGGACGCTAAATTACTTAGTCACCGTGTATGCAATTACTTATCCATCAATATTTTGATACTTTCATTTATTCTTCCATTCCTGTTGAATATCTTTGTTTACCTGACCTCTAATGTTGATGTTTTTGATAACTAGCGATCACTTTAAATCCTATTACTTACTTACTTATTTACCCCTATTACTCCTCGTAGAGGAACATAAACCGTCCACCAACACTTTCCATCCAACACTGTCCTGGGCAATCCTTTCCAGCTCTTTCTAGTTGTTATTCATCCTTTTCATATCTGCTTCTATTTCCCAACGTAATGTGTTCTTTAGCCTTTCTCTTTTCCGATTTCCTTCAGGGTTCCAAGTTAAGGCTTGAAGGGAAACAGGAAAGAGGAAGGTCAAAGAACATATTACGTCGGGAAATAGAAGCAGATATGAAAAGGATGATTAACAAGTGGAACGAGCTGGAAAGGACTGCCCAGGACAGTGTTGGATGGAAAGTGCTGGTCGTTGGCCTTTGCTCCTTCACGAGGAGCATAGAATTTGATGTTTCCTTTATCGAACTCGTATTCGACGTTGCATAGGAGATTAGATATCAGTAGTAACATATCATATTGTTTCACTATAAGTTTAAGTTTGAGCTTCAGAAGATAATCAGTTACAAATGACGCTATCCTGTTATATCATTTAGCATTTCTTTATTTCTTTATTTGAACACACAGATATTGGTACATAGGGGTACCGATTACATATGAGCCAAATAAATCTCATTTGATAGGTGTGAGGGCTCGGATACTACCCGGGTGCCCAAACCGAAGTAGGTGGTTTTCATAGGGGGGGGCACATCCGTAGCCTTCGAACTAAAGTTCTAATCCACAAGGTAATGGAGCAACGTAAGGAGATGCAGTCCCATGGTAGCTGGTGACTAGCGATTGGTTCGTACGCCATTTGTTCCCTCAGGATCATGGAGCCCATGTATACCATTGGTTTGGAGTGGGGGTTGTTCAACTCCCCTAGGTGGACTCTCTGTATCCACCAACATGGTTCAAGTCCCCATCGGATATTCGCTTTTCGTCTTCTCAATTTCGTAAACAACATCCATGGTACGAGAAGGCAGTGAGTAGGACTTCCGTGGTAGTTGTTGTATGCACGTGGTCATGTGAGACCATTTCGAGAAGGAGAAGTAACTCGAATATTTGATAAGTGTAGTGAATATACTTGAAATATCTGAATTAGGATGTTAGATATTGAACTAGAACTCCAACAAACTATCGACTTTTTGATTGAGATCATGAATCGATAAATATTAAATCATCATTGAAAGCCTGAAATCATTGGACAACTATTTCGTCCTAGTATGGGTCTCTTCAGCAATGCGTTTCCACGATCCTGAATATGGGACTCGAACCCAGGATCTACGATCTTGAGTGTGAATGTGAATTAATTTTAATCGGACAGTTTTATCATCAGAATAAAACTATCAAAAGTTTATTAGATCATTTTTCTTTGAGTTGATCTCATAATCATACAACAATTAATCAACAAAGAATCATGTGCCGATTGATGTTAGACCACCACAATTGAAAACCTGGGAGCACTGGAAGGCCATTTCGTCCTATTGTGGGACTCCTCAGCAGTGCGCATCCACGATCTAGCTCGCGGGACTCGAACCCAGGGTTTTCGGTCTCGCGTGCGAACGCTTAACCAACTGGAAGAAACGGCCGTCCAGTGCTTCCAGGTTTTCAGTTGTGGTGGTCTAACATCAATCGGTTCATGATCTCAATCAAAAACTTAATAATCTCCACAATCCCTTTACTAGTAATGAATCATGTGATTGTATAAAATGTAAGTAAATAAAACATAGTAAGGTATGATGAACTCTGATTGTATGTATCTAATGCATTTTACTGATGAAAATATTTATTATTTGTGTTGACTACTGAGTTGTTGTTGTTGTTTTTCTTCTTCATTTAACCATTAATTATAAGATGATGTAATCAGACATATGCTTTTAGAGATCATCTTACTTTTTCAAGAAAAAATCTCTTAAAAGAATATGACGATGACATAGTTCTGTTTGATGAAGACGTTGACAAAATCCAGAGTTTTCTGACTACTCTAAGCAACAATCCAAGCAGGTTCGAGATGCGATTCTACCACTCGAAATGCAAAATGTTGCTTCATGATTGGGTTGAATCGGCACCTGAACTAATGATAGGGAGTGAAGTAGTTGGGCGTTTCGACCGCTTCACTTATTTTGGGAATTTCATCAACATTTATGGTCTGGTGTGTGACGAAATCTCAGTACGGATACAGAAGGCTCGACTAGCTCTTGACAACTTGTGTCATTTGTGGTGTAGGCGAGATGTACATCTACCAACCAAAAGACAGGTTTACTGCACAGCAGTTCTTTCTGTCCTGTTTTATGGCTGTGAAACATGGCCGGGAAGAGTAGAGGATGTTCGTAGGTTACTAGCATTCGATCATAGGTGTGTTCGGAGCATTGCTCGCTTATCCTGAGACCACCGAGTAATTAATGCAGTTGTTAGGAAACGGGTACTAGATAAGGATGGCAACTGAATTGACGAAGTAGTGAGACTTCATCTGTTGAGATGTTTCGGACATGTGTTGCGTATGCCCAACCACCGACTGCCCCGACGAGTGATGTTTTCTGGTGTAGGAGTAGGTTGGGAGAAATTTGGAGGCGGCCAGATCAAAACATGACACAAACCCATGAAGTCACTGACAGCTGGACAAAGCCATGTTGGTAGGTGTAGACTACTTGGTTGAGATCGGCGAGGCAGTAGTAACCGATGGTTAGAGACCTTGAATGACATGGCTCGAAATCGTTTGCAATAGTGCAGGTGCATCCACTCTTTGTGTTCTCCCAAATTCTAATCTTCTGAATTCATATGTTCCTTATTTCACTGGATTATACTCCTTGAATAACATTTTCAAACCTTGATCTTTCCGATTACTGCTTATACTTTTACTATCTCTACCACTATGGGATTTGAATCGACAATTGTATCTCTGTGGTAATATGGTATGGCAAGTCGGACTGATTTACTTACGTACGAGGTTCTACGTTGTTGCTGACTGGCTGGCTGACTCAAATTCGCTTATTATATATGGGATGGTGGAGAAGATTTGTAGCTCAGGAGAATGATTTTGATGGAGTTTTCTTCTCTTAGCTGAATGATTAGGTCGTGTTACGGTAATATATTTTGTCTTATTTCCTGTTGAGTCTCTTCACCAATTCCGACAGTTTTGAGTAATGACTCTAATACTAAGAAGAATTCCAGTTTTGAGGCACCACTATAATCTACTTTGAAGTTGGTGTTCTTTTATGTTTGTTAATGATTGCTTTGACAAGCTCATCACGTAATTGTTTGTGTTTTCTTCCATGAGTGATTTTGAGATCTTGATTAGTTTCTCCTTTAGCATGCTTCTTTTTTTATTCTCTGTGTCGTTTGTATAATACCTCGATAACTCTTGTCAAGATTTCCAAATGTTCTGATGTGAGTATCCGTTGTAGTTTCTTCTTCTAGTCCTCCATGACATGTTAGTATATATGGATCCTGTAGTGTGCATCAGTTATCATTAGGTGTAACATATTTATTTGCTCCATTCCAATGGGCAGTTAATTTAAGGTCTATATCTTTGATATGATGGAAAGAAAAATCAATTTTCGATTGATTTACTCATTATGAGTTTTGTTGAACATTACTTCCCTTCTAATTCAATATGAGGATCATTCACTGTAGTAATTGTTTTCTTTTGTCGTATAATATTTTCTTCAGTATAATATACGATATTCTTGTATTCCATTGACATGAACTATGCTCAGTAAGTGATTTGTTATAGCTGAGTATGTGATTTCATCCTAATTATGAATCAAAAATGGGAGTAAAATCAATATATAAACCAGCGTATTTTAGACGATATTGATCATCGTTCGTCGTCGTGTTTTGGGGCTAATAAATCTTCACTTATACACCAGTCTTTGTGTTCTTACTTTCACATCGTGGGAATTGCAGAAGTCCCTCGTTCCGAGTATAAGTGATCAACGTTTTGTTTTTTTCGGCACAACAATTGTGACGACCCAATATAACAATCTTACACTTGTTAGTAGAATATGATGACAAAGGCACTTGTGTAGAAAATACAGTTGTTCTCGAGTGAAAGCCTCGCTTCTGGCGACATTCTCCCATTCTCGAGAAACAAAAAGCGTACCTTGCTCATATGATTTTGAGATGGTGAACACTGATAACATTGATAAGTCACAGATCATGGTGTTTATAGAACCTCTTACTTACTTACACCTGTTACTCTCAGTAGAGTATAGGTCACAGACCAGCATTCTCCAACCCACTCTGTCATGGGCCTTCTTTTCTAGTTCTATACAATTGTTGTTCATTATTCTCATATGTGTCTCCATTTCTTGGTGTAATGTATTCTTTGGTCTTCTCCTTCTCCGTTGACCTTAAGGATTCCAAGTGAGGGCTTACTTTGTGCTTTCCTCAATATGTGTGCCATTCACTTCCAGTACTTCTTCCTGATTTCTCCCTCCGCTGGGATCTGGTTTGATCTATAAACACCTTTATAACATTTCTCCTACGATTAACTTGTCAAACCCTTTGGTTAACTTATTTAACAGAGCGTTATTTGAACGATAACTAGTTATTTATTTACTTGTATCATGTCTATGCAGGAGTGTATGCTTGATCACATAAGATACCCTGGACACATGTCTCTCTCTAGCTTAAATGTTGGTTGCTCAAATATTGCTCAATGAATCATTCGCTTTCCTCTATGTATGTACTTGAATCTCATCAAATGCTTCTCTTCGATTCGATTCGATTTGACGCAGAATCAACCTCTGTATTCGCTTACTCGCGCTCATTAACCTTTCTGCTCAAATTCACTTGGTATGTTTGTAACTTTGTTATCTGTGTTATCTAATAATGAAGTGTAATCGGAGCTTTGTGTTGCTTTCTAAATTCGTATACCATTGGAATTTATTTAACAATGGTTATTAAGGTGATTGATAAACGAAGCCTAAGAAATTATCATGAAGCCAAACTACCATAAGTTCCATATAGAAATGTGAAATTTATCTAAACATTAAGTACAAATTGTAAAATGCCTAGCGTTAATGAACTCATCAAAAGTAATTTCAAAGTGAAGAAGTGATCCGTATAAAATTCATACAACATATGCTAGTGTTATATGCATGCTCACTGATGAGGAGTTCCATACTGGGACGAAACGGCCGTTCAGTGCTTACAGGTTTTCCATGCTGGTCTAGCTTCAACTGACTCATGATTTCAATCAGTGAAAATTTCTAAACTCTTAACAAACCCCTTCTGATAATAGTATTTGATAAAAACTATCGATGATCTGGCATCGTGTTTTAGTTTGATAGCCTGGTTTCGAACAATGTTGCCTAGATTGCTTTCTCCAATGAACAAAGTACAGTTATATCAACAGGAAGCCAGTAGATACTGAACGGCTCCTGAACACTTCTTTTATGTCGAGTTGAGATATCTGTTCACCTTGTAGTAAATTTTCGACGGATTTTGGTTAAAGCCAAACTTTAACACATCAGTTAGATAAGCCTGTTGCACGAGATACATGGAAAAGAGGCAAACACTTATACGATAAACACATCATCATGCTGTAATATATCCAATAAGAAAAAGACTGAATATGAAACACAATCCCAAGTAGAAAAATGGGCTAAAACATTGAAATAAATAAATAACTAATTAAGATGACGAATCTGAAACATCACTTCCAACCATGTGCAGACGAGAGAAATGTTTTAATATAAATCAAACTACTAATTATTAGTAAGTAGTATAAAATAACAGAAACACATAACAAGAAAGAGGTTGTGATAGATACAATAATTAACTTTCAACTGAATTAATTCATAGTTCTTTGAATGAATCATTCCTTTTTAACAATGATATTTCTTAAGGAGAATATATGAAAGAAACATGATTTCTGAGTTTGATCCAAGTCCAAGAATACTAATGAGATTGTGGTTTAATAAAACTATAATGCGCACTGCTGAGGAGTCCCATACTGGGACGAAACGACCGTTTAGTGCTTCCAAGTTTTCCATGGTGGTCTAGCTTCAATGGACTCATGATTTCAATCAAAAACTTAACAATTCCCATAACCTCTAAACTGATAACTCTATAATTGTTAAGAAATTAAACCTTAATGAATCCGTTCAATGAAAAGATGTAAAGAATGTTTTCTCTTGACGTTTTCAGATGTGTTATTTAACTTGGGAATTATTTTTTCAATTTTGAAGATTTTAGAAAGAATGGATGAACTTTATTAAGTAGAAGATTATTTGAAAAGTGAAACAGCCTAACATCTAATTCATCCTCTCAGAGGATGTTTTAGTGGCCCATAGATCTGATTCCAATTAGATAGTATGGATGTTTGTTATCGCCTATCCTCGTATATAATCATAGACTTAAATCACGCTAGTCAATAACGGAATTAAATAAGTCGAATAACGAGAATGGACTTGTGAATACATATATTTTGTATATAAAGCGAATGGAATAGACAGAAGAGAAACGACACAGAGTGAAGATGTCTGGTAAGCCAACTTCCATTTAACCAAGCGTTAATCGAAAGTTATAGTTACACAAAAGTAAGTTACAGACATGTGATGAGTAATGGGATGAGAAATGTACACACACCTACGCGCTCATATAAAAACAGTCAAGATTGATGAGCGAATAAATAACAAGGTCAGAATGTGACTCAAGTAGAATGAGTAGAATGGGCTGTCCGAAAGCTAGAATAAGGTATATGGACTTAACATAATAACCGACAACTACAATGTCTTTACAATGGGTATCCAAGATCTTACTGAGGATCGAACTATAATGATTGGAAGTATTTGAATTATAGTATAAACTTAGAATCCTAGAAATAACGCAATTGAATCAAGAAGTACTAAACAAACGCGAACGAATGTACTGTATTTGAAGTTCGAAATCAAGCCTTCAACAAGTACAAAGGAATCATTAATTCATTCAAACACCACACAAACTTATAACTTTATGCTTTCGTGGTGGGAGTATTATTTTTAAATCACTCGGTTGTTATCTTTCCTTACTTACATTACTTACTCGGTGGTCTCAGGATATACGAGCAATGATTCGCTTAGCCTACGAATATCCTCTACTCTTACCGGCCATGTTTCACAGCCATAAATTAGGACGGAACAAACTGCTGCGCAGTAAACTCGCCCTTTATTTGGTAGACGGATATCTAGCCGACGCCATAAATGGCGCAAGTTGTCAAAAGCTATTCGAGCCTTCTGTATCTATGCCGAGATTTCAGGACACACCAGACCAGATCCTGTGTGTTAACACTGTAAATTAAATGTGTCGTGTCGAGTCCAGTCTACTTTACTTTTCTATTTATTAGAGAATAGGTTGAATGTAGAAGGCAAACCATATTGAAAATCTTAAGAGCCCACACAAATAGCTTGATCCAGAATGTTAATGTTTTTCAGTTAAACTACAATTGACCAAAATTTTGTTGCAAACTTATCTTCTACGTTAACGAAAATGCATAAAATTGTTTCAAGGCTCAGTGGTCTAGTGGTTAAGCGCTCACGCGCGAGACTGATAGGCCCTAGATTAGAATCTCGCAAAGCAGGATCGTGGATGTACGCCGCTGAGGAGCCCCACAATAGGACGAGACGGCCGTCCAGTGCTTCCAGATTTTCCATGGTGGCCTAGTTTCAACTGGCCCATGATCTTAACTATTGAAATTACTATAATATCCACAAAACTTCCTTCTGAGTCTATATTGACTCATTTACTCATTGGCGGTACGATTTATCAATAATATGTTGTGAATTCTTTGTTCTTTTTCTTTTTGTTCTCATGCCCCAATAACTATCAGAAATCCGACAATGTGGATGAGATACCCTTAACTGTTTCTCACTTTGCTAATCCGAAAGTCAGAAGAACTAGACAAGTACTATCCCGTTCTATTCTATATTATTAATCAGGCATTCAAACTCATATGATTATCATACATCAAATACAAGATCATAAAGCTCAATAAATGAATAATTCATCTTATTATGTACAAAACTAGGACAGTTAGGTTATAAAACTTAATAGCAGACTCAATTATTATACTTAACAGTAATTTATGAACGGAAAATTAGCTCTAACCGAAGTGAATAAATCAAATGAATGTTTACAATTAAGATAATCTAAGGATAATGTAAATGAATTATTGAATAGATGCGTAAAAAGATTGATTTATAAAGAAAACAAAATGTTTCTCATTTTCAATTCGCTTGATACTGTTTGCTTGAATCTTCCCATTGTTGTTTAGGACTTCAATTGATCCGTCTCTTATTGGCATATATGAATCCTGTGTGGCGATCAGGACTCAGTAGTTAAATACATACCACAATGGAGTTTGTAAGCCAACGGTACTGAGTTCGAGTCCGAGAGTGAAAATCAACTCTGAGATGCAGATACATCCAGTTGATGCGTCCCACAATAGGACGAAACACGCGTAAAACTGGATTCCACAGCTAATCGCTATCCGTCTTTGCTTACAAAGTTTGCGAATTAAGGCAATATCGAGACAGTCCGCACAGAATCCATATATACCAACAAGAAACTGATCAATCGCAATCCTAATACAACAATGGGAAGATACAAGTGAGCAACACCAAATGAATTTTAATCTTCACCTCATTGCACAAACAGGTGGTTATCAGGACTCAGTAGCTAAGTAGATAACGTGATGGAGTTTGAAGCGAACGGTACCTAATTTGAGTCTCACCTGGAGTGAACATCAAATCTGAGATGCAGGTACATCCAACTGACGAGTCTCTAATAGGACGAAACGCTCGTCCTGGATTCCACTGCTTATACAGTTTCCCATTTTCAATTATTTGCCCATTTTATAATACACAATAATAATAAATCATCTTATAAAGTCCAATTCATGTAATCAATCGACATCCATATTAGATTAGTTGAGTTGTAATTAACTAATTTACTTGTTTTTATTTTATTTTGAAAATTAAACTACCGGAAGTTTGAAATTACTTGTATTCATATTAACAAGTTGATGAATAATTAAACCAGAATGGAATGTGACGAAAGTTTTGTACCTCTTTCTTCAACTCCACCTGGAGCCCTTCTGGGGCTACTGCCGGTCACAAGCCCGGATGAAGGAGGAGAGTTGGGTATGGGGTAAGCGACCACATTCCGTCGAAAACTAAGTCTCTTTAAAAGAACGCTAACCCGAAAAAATAATTCAAATCATTTAAACTCTGCCCTGAAAGTTAGGATATCTTCATTCAGAAGAGTTATGATGTCTTATGGTGAAAGCCAAGTTCCTTAGGAAGTCACGAGGTTGACGCCCCTATCTGACAACCAGAGCAATCATTAATTTAGGTACATGGAATGGTCGTACAATAAATAGCTTCTTGAAATAATAAATGATATTATGAATTGATCTTGCTTGGATAAGTATTGAAAAGTTAGGAGCATTGGGTAGCTGTTTCATTGTGTCGTGAGACTCTTCAGTAGTATATGCTCACGGTCTCAGCTTCAGATCTTGTGGTGAGCAGCCCATCTTTAGATTAGTAAAATGATAATAAACAGTTTATATTATGTGACTTCAATCAATTCATGGTATTGCACAACTATGTTTCTTACCCCAGTGATGAGGGTGAACTCTATTGGGCACTGATTCTCAATGGAACTTCGGGAATGAACTATTGAAATGAATCACTAGTGAATACATGATTATTATTGGTATAGGGTGTTGTAGAAAGTGTTGAATTCCGATGTATTAAATAGTAAGAATGTTAGTGTTGGATAAGCATTTCATCCATTCATGAATCATAATTTGTATACTTATACGGCGTTTTACAAGCCTTATCCTTTAACTCATTCGTCACCTCTCCTTTCCTATTGATTATCTATATGTCCCTCTTTTGCCATGAACTAATGACAACATTGATTAGCATTTGTATTTTACTTCAGCTGTCTTATGATTGTTTACTCCCAGTTACTTAGGAACAACATAGACATCATGAGATTCAGTCACGATCATTTATTCCTTCGTGTGCTGATTCGAGTAAACGCTTTCGGACTTCTTGAGTCCGGTGATTTTCTCAATAAAAAGGGTCATTAATGAAGGTTATGAATATATTATGGTCATTGTACTTACTTTTATACCATCACATTGTGGACGTATTTTTAACATTTGGAATATCACTACCCTACCCTTCATGTTAATGAAGAATTCTATACAACGTCTCACACTTGTCACTGTTTGGACGGTTTCCGAGGCCCTAAAGGAGCTGAAGAGTTCTTCATAACGTTTGAAACATTCATCACTTTATCAATATCTATGGACAGATATTTAAAGCATTGGATGGCCGTTTCGTCCTATTGTGGGACTCCTCAGCAGTGCACATCCACGACCTCGCCCCCTGCGAGATTCGAACCCAGGATCCACTGGTTTCGCGCGCGAGCACTTAACCACATGACTTATGAGAACCAATCATATAATAAGGTTATTCACATTACTGGATTCGAATCTCGCAGGGGGCGAGGTTGTGGATGCCCACTGTTGAGGAGTCCCACAATAGGACAAAACGGCCGTCCAGTGCTTCCAGGTTTTCCATTGTGGTCTAACTTCAACTGACTCATGATCTTAACCATTGAAATTATTATAATATCCTCAAAACCTATCAGATATTTAAAGCTTCACATTACGTGAGGATTCAGATGATTCAGGCTGGTTCAATTGACCTCACTTGTTGTGTAAGCAACATGATATGATTATCATCATACTAATAGTGAAACTTCTTCTGTTACTAGAAGAATCACTAAGCATAATCCCAAAGCTTTATATTCAAAATATTGAAAATAAATCATAGTCCCTTTTAATATATCAGTTCTTGTTTACGATTTTATTTCAAATGAATATATCATTTGTTTACAATTATGTTCATAGTATTTATCCATCACTTCCGTTGGCCTAGATATTGTCAAAACTATCTCAATTGTCATTGTTTACTGAAAAGTTGTGAAGAAAACAAACATTTCAAAAGTATTTACTTTGAAAAATGTTGTAAACAATGGTCAGAGAAAGATTTTGTGGATATGATAGATCCTGGGTTCGAATCCCGCTAGACAGGGTCGTGGATGCGTATTGCCACTGAGGAGTGGCACAATGGGACGAAATGGCCCTCCAATGCTTCCAGATTTTCCATAGTAGTCTAGTTTCAATTGATCTCATGACCTCAACTGTTAAGATATGATAGTAATTTAACAGTTGGATTGATAAGTCAATAGAAGTTAGATCACCATAGAAAACCTAGAGGTTAAGCGTTAGCTTGCAAAACCGATAGGTCTTGGGTTCGAATCTTGCAAGATGGAATTTTGGATTCGCACTGCTGAAGAGTTCCATACTAGGATGAAACGATCGTCCATAGCTTTCAGGCTTATCATGGTGATTTCACTTCAATTGACTCATGAATTCAACTGTTAAAATCAACAATTCGTTGAGTGAAAAAGCGAGAATCAATGATATATTCATTGAGTTTGTTTGTCTATTTATATGTATATTTGTGTGTGTTTGTGTGTGTGTATGAAAGAGCGAGAGTGAGTGAGTGAGTGAGTGAGTGAGTGAGTGAGTGAGTGAGTGAGTGAGTGAGTGAGTGAGTGAGTGAGTGAGTGAGTGAGTGAGTGAGTGAGTGAGAGTGATCAAGTTCCGTTCAACATGATCCGAGATCAGTTTTGATTAATCTTTATATTTCGTTACAGTAATCTCTCTATTATATCCATAATTCATTCCCTAGTTATTTCTAATCATGTACGTTGTTAGTTTTATTTAAATAAACAATCGATAAATTTTAAAATCTTTTGTATCCAATAATAGAGAATTCAATATTCAATTTTATGGTGTTATTCTGTAATGAACGAAAATACAACTAAGGGCCACCCTACCTTTTGTTATGGGAAGGTAACATTGCTGTTATGTTGGTTGTCTGAAGGAAACATCCTATTACCATAACACCTTAGTACAGTCAATAGTACAACTTCACCCTCAGACCTTGGAATTTCTGCTTTTAGTCTTACTGATCTTCTTCAGCCGACTTGCCTAGCATGGTAGTGTGATAAACGAGAACACACAAGCGGGGACGACCAGATGTATTTAAACAAAAAATTACAGAACATCTTAGCAAAATGTCAATCAATCATCTAAAACTTTATTGTTCCTTCTTTGTTCTCGTTCCCTTTCCTTCAATCTTCTTAACATTCTGCCGCAAAGCATTTTACTTTCGATTGACGATACATGCTACTTATATCTGTCGACATTAGTAGTACACAACACAGTTCACTTGAAAATGCATTTAAAAACAACTTTTTTAAAAGGAAGATAAATGAGATTCGAAATATTGGATCTTACCCCTGTGGTTCAGAGGTTAGGCTCTCATCACAAGACCGAAGGGTTTATATTAGATCTCTGGTGGAGATGAGGTCGCTCACTACTATGGCGTCCTATATTAGGACAAAACAACAGTTAAATGCCTTGAAGTTTTCAATAGCTGTCATCATAAAGGTCAGTCTGTGATGTGAACTATGAAAACTGAACAATCTTCACAAATTCTCTATACTGGAGGTGGAAACTAAATGGATATATTGATGGGGAAAACCATCGTACTGGGATTCATATTACATAATATTTATTGCATAATTATTGAACATTTGAATTATGGTATTTATATACTCCGCTGCTGATATACAGTTTTACCGTTCTTAAATTATCATCGGTTTATTGTCTGCCTATTACTCATTTTTATGTCACCTGTTACCCTCGTCGTGGAGGATAGGCCAACCACCAGCATTCTCCAACTCACTCTGTTCTGGGCCTTCTTTCCTAGTTCTATATAATTGTTGTTTATTATTCTCATATCTGTCTCCACTTCTCGGGGTAATGTGTTCTTTGGTCTTCCTCTTCTCCTATGGCCTTGAGGATTCCTACTGTGGGTTTGCCTTGTGACGCAGTTGAGTGCTTTCGTCTATGTGTGTCCTATCCATTTCCAGTGCTTCTCTCAGATTTCCTTTTCTGCTGCAATCTGGCTTGTTCTCTCTTACAGTGGATTGTTACGGATAGTGTTCGACCAGTTAAAAAGACTCATTCACTGAATATAGTTGCCATGATTCTGACAAAAACCACAAAAAATCTGGAAGAACTAAACGGCCTTTTCATGCTATTGTGGTACTCCTCAGCAGTGCGTACCCATGATCCCGCCTCGCGAGATTCGACCTCAAGACCTATCGACCTTGCGTGTGAGCGCTTAACCTCTAGACCACTGAACTGGTCGGCATTCAACGGTGTTAATGTCTAACTTCAACCATTTCACGAAATTGAGCAACACATCCACCATTGTTATTAGTGAGTTACTATCTCACAATTGGCCAGGTTGAACTCCACTAGACACTGCTTCTCACTAGAACTCCAGAAAATAATTCTTGGACACAGTCACTAGTGAGCATATGATGATTGTAGTAAGAGAGAGGTTTTATGGAGATTGTAGTTATCTCCATGATAGTTTAGATTCAATTGACTCAGAAGTGCGTATCCACGATCCTGTCTCGCGAGATTTGAACAGAGGACCGATTAGTCTTGAGTGCGATGGCTTAACCTCTAGACCACTGTGCTGGCCGGCATCCAACGGAGTTACTGTCGAACTTCAACTAATCTATTGTTACTATTATTATTACGTAATGTAGTTTTATAATCTTTCTATTGAGTCATCTTAGTTATTAATGCTCACATTTCCTCATGGAATTAGTACTTTAGTAAAAAAAAATTTCATACATATCTACATACGATTGTACAACTGAAAAGAGATCACTTCGTTGAACTTTATCTCTTTAATCGTTAACCGTATAAAAGGCAAAAGATTAAGGCTTATTATAAACATCGATTTTCTAGTTTCCTTTGAAATGTTCAAGTCTTAGTAGTTGAATGGTTAAGTGCGAGATTGATAGGTCGTGGGATCGTAGATACGCAGTGCTGAGGAGTCCCAAACTGGGACGAAATAGCCGTCCAGTACACCTAGGTTTTCCATGATGATCTAGCTTCAATTGACTTATGATTTCAACTGTTGAAAGATTATAAGAATTGAAAAATCATCCTCTCAACTATATTCAAAGATATATGTATATGTATATATTAATTAACACTTATGAAAATGAGAATTCAAAGTCCCCCCCTTCCGTTCACCCATCATCTCCTTCCCCCCCCCCTATCAACCCCGAGAAAAAATGTTTTTATTCGTTTCTAAAATGTCATTTTTAATGAAATGGAAAATTATTTCATATAAATCATGTTATATAAATGAATAGGAACTATCTTTTGTTTCACTTTATATATGTGTACACACATTGTCATCATCTCTCAGAGTGTTGATATGGACAACTACTCACAAATCAACTGGTAGTAAGGTAACTTGAAAGTAACTGACCAACAACAAGTCTAATCATAAAAGCACTCCAAGAAGGGGGTGGGTGGGTGTTATGATGAAGTCACTATAGATGTATGTGAATACACACATATACAATGACAAACATTCATTCATTCATTCATCCATGATATTCAATAGATTGTATTCAGTAGTCATTAAAGTGTGACTTCCGTTCATTGATCCGTATAGTTTCATTATTTTTTTTTTCAATCATTTATCATATTATAAAATAAAATGAACATGCATACAATGTAACATTTCCGTTTTCATGATGGGAAAAAGGAAAAGAAAAGAGAATACAATGATCAGTAGTATGATTATAAATAAGCTTACACTTATGATCCAATTAAAAGTAACGTTCTATTTAAATTCCCTCCTTTTTTCTTTCTTTTTTTCTCTTTCCTGTTTTCTTTTTTTTTCAAAATCATTTTAGTGTATCAAAATGTATTTCAATATGTGAATTGTATATAAATAATAGTTAGTTCATAAGGAAAAAGTAGGTTAGATGAAGGTAGTCGACAGGAATCCTTGGACACGGGTTTCGTGCCATATGGCACTCGTCAGCAAGGTTTACCTGTAATCTTGAGTGAACTTGCTGCTCCCTGACGGATTCAATTCCGTGTCACCCAGCTTCACAGTCAGACACGTTACCACTGAGCTATCTGGGCCCACAACTCACCTCCTGTAGGACTGGTATGTAATCATAATTGATTGATCACTGGGTGGTGATCAATGTCATGTATGTCAAGTCCTTCTTAGTGCAGATCCGATGGTATCGACCAAGTTGCATCAGTTCCCCCAAGATTACAAGTACACCTTGCTGACGAGTGCCAAGCAGCACGATACCTGGGTCCAGGGTTTCCTGTCGACTACCTCCAACCACCATCTAGTCTCAATATATAGTACCCGCAGTGTCGAGTCACCTAGACTGGTGGCCGCATTGCAACATGCTCGATAGGATTCGATCTGCACTAAGAAGGATTTGACACACATGACATTGATCACCACCCAGTGATCAATCAATTGTGAAAAAAATAGATAAATTTCAAAGAAGCGCGCAATCTAAAATTTAAACATTTAAACAAGTTTTCAATTGTTTTTCAACAAAATTCTAAGAAAAAAATTAGAAAATTTTTTAAAATATAGAAATTTACTTGTTATGGTTGTTTAATTGAATCTTCTCATTGATGTTTAGCATTGCAGTTGGTAAGACTGTTGTTGGCTGATAGTGGAATCCAATTTGACGAGCGTTTCGTCCTATTGTGAGACTCATCAGCTGGATGAACCGGCATGTCAGATTTGATGTTTATTTTAGCATTCGAACCCAACACCGCTCGGTTCAAACGCCATCACGTTATCTACTTAGCTATGGAGTCCTGATAAGCACTTGTTTGTGCAATGGGGCGAAGTTTAAATTCACTTGTTATTGTTTTACTTGAATCTTCCTATTGATGTTTAGGACTGTAATTGTTTAGTCTTTTATTGGCATGAGTGCATACTATGCGGACTGCTTCGATATAACCTTATGTCACAGTCATTATAAGCAAAGATGAATGGTAGCTAGCAATTGACTCAAAGAACGCGCGTTTCGCTCTATTTGAGACTCATCGACTGGATGTACCTGAATCTCTGAGATGATATTTTCTCTGGGACTTGAACCCAGTACCGTTTATTTATAAACTCTATTTCGTTATCCACTCAAATAATGAGTCCTCATTGCTAAATGCCTTTTGCAATGGGGCTCGAAGTAGGATTGAACGCGCGTCCTGGATTCTACGACTAACCACCATCCATCTTTTCAAATGTATTTTTGGATTAATATGTAAATTATTTGGTCATGAATGAAATTATCATAATTAGCACATCATAGAGTAAGTTCACTGGGTTCGAATCTCATGAGTCAGGATCGTAGATGCTCACTGCCACTGAAGAGTCCTGCAGTAGGACGAAACGACCTCCCAGTTCTCTAGGATTTTCCATGATGGTCTAGTTTCTATTGATTCACCAATTCAACGATTACAATTACTATAATCTCCACAAAAACTCCTTTTGATATTCATCAACATATCCTCACTAGTGATTGGCTTCAAGAGGTATTTCCTGGAGTTCTAGTGAGAAGCAGTGACCGGTGGAGTTCAACCTGTTCAATTATGAAATAGCAACTCACTAATAACAATGATGGATGTGTCGCTCAATTTCATGGATTAGTTGAAGTTAGACATTAACATTGTTGGATTCCAGTTTAGTGAACTAGTGGTTAAGCGCTCGCGCATGAGACTGATATATCCTAAGTTCAGATCCTGAGTGACGGGATCGTGGATGCATAATACTGAGAAGTCTCACAATAGGACGAAACGACTGTCCAGTACTTCTAGCTTTTCTATGATAGTCTAGTTTCGATTGAGTTATGTTCTCAACTGTTGAAATTATTACAATCTCCACAAAAATAACCCCTTCTGATATGAAACAAGCAAAGTGTTGTTTAATTAGTTCAAGGTCAATGATAGATTTATGACAATTTTATTTATTTATTCATTCAACTCTTTAGTTAATTAAGTAATGAAGAGAGAAATAGTATGTTTGATGAGATGAGGGAATAAGATCCTATTTCTGTTTGTTTGTTGATCTAGGTCATATCAGTAAGAATAATAATAATAATAATAATAATAATAATAATAATAATAATAATAATAATAGTGATAATCATTGATAGAATACTTCAATGAATAACAAGATCTAACTATTTATCCCACCCATTCTATGGGTATGTGTGTGTGTGGGAGGGGGGAAGTGAGGAAGGGGGGAATGGGGGGTTTTGTTGATACATAATTTACATTGATGAATTGATTCGGTGAATAAATAGAAAGTTGTAATCAGTAAGTTTGTATCCAACTAATTATAAATTGACCTTTTTATTCATTTGATGAATAGAGTTAATCTTTATTATGATACAATTTTATAAGAAAATAACTAAGGATACTAATAATAATCAATGTAGTTAAGTATGAGTTAGATCATTTCCAGTCATATTAATAAAGATATTATAATGGATCAGAAAGAAATGTTATATGTTGATACATGTAATGTTTATTATCAAGACACTAGATCATGAACTTAGTTACTATTCAATTTGTCTAATCGATCATACATACTTACTTACTGACGGCTGTTACTCCTAATGGAGGTCACCGATCAGCATTCTCCAACTCACTCTGTTCTCAACATTTCTTTGTAGTTCCATCCGATTCTCGTTCATTCTTCTCTGTCTCCATTTCTCGGGGTAATGTGTTCTTTGGTCTTCCTCTTCACATTCGGTTCTGAGGATTCCAAGTGATGAGTGATTGCCTTGTGACGCTGATGGGTGCCTTCCTCAAACGCTTCTTCCTGATCTCTTCATCCACTGGAATTTGGTTTGTTCTCTCTTATGGTAGGTTGTTGCTGATTGTGTCTAGCCAACAGATCAGAAGTATTTTACGTAGACAACTGTTAATAAACACTTGTATCTTCTGGATAATGGCTTTCTTAGTTCTCCAAGTATCCACTCCATACAGTAGAATTGTTTTCACATTTGTATTGTAAATTCTGACCTCGGTGTTGATTGAGTTGTGTTGTTTTGAGTTCCATATGTTCTTCAATTGTAAATATG
This sequence comes from Schistosoma haematobium, assembly GCF_000699445.3. NCBI lineage: Eukaryota > Metazoa > Platyhelminthes > Trematoda > Strigeidida > Schistosomatidae > Schistosoma > Schistosoma haematobium. The sequence goes on from NC_067201.1 coordinate 23,117,007, forward strand.
CTGTTTTTGCTTTGCCAATTCATGCCTTCACATCTGGATCAGATCCTATGTGTTCATCAATGATGCTGCCCACATATGTAAAGGTGTTTACATCTTCCAAAGCTTTTTCGTCAAGCGTGATTCGATTGTTGCACTCTGTGTTGTATCGGAGAATCTTGCTTTTCCCTTTGTGTATGTTGAGACCTACTGCTATTGAGGCTGCTGCTACACTGGTCGTCTTTCCTGCATTTGTTGTTGCGTGTGCGATAGAAGAGCCAGATCATCTGCGAACTCTAGATTGTCCAACTGCATCCTAGCTGTCTACTCTATACCATGCTTCCACCCAGATCTTGATGTCTTCATGATCTTCCAGTCGATCACCAGGAGAAACAGAAATTGTGAGAGTAAGCAACCTTGTCAAAGAGATTCTACTATGCATATATTCCATACATTTCATGGTATTCTTATATTGTCCCAATTGTAGTCTTCCAGAGGAGAAACTTGCTTACATGAAGCGTGCCTTTTCCAAACATGCATCTAGGCATCATAAAACATGTTTATGTAAATCAGTCAATAGCTTGGTAGTTGAATATCCAATTCATTGTGGTCATCTATCTCCATCTAGAATCTTCATTTAAAATTATTCACAGAGTAAAACGAACTGGTTCTATGAGGAGATGAATAAGAAGCTTGAGCAAATCTTCGCCAGAAAGTGTGATTTGATTGGTGCATGTTTTGTTGTATCGGAGAATCTTGCTTTTCCCTTTCTGTATGTTGAGACCTAAAGTCGGTAAAGAATAATGAGTGATATTTTGTGGTTGACATTCGTAAAACGTGGTCAACCCACTGAAGTCTGTTTTTAAAGATAGTGACACTAAATGAATTACCATTATTCAGCTCGAATTCATACTATAGAACCTCAGCATTACTAACATGGTGTTCCATTTGGAAGTATGCGATCAGTTAAACATAATATTGATTGAACACAGACAGTCGTCGAACATCCTCAGCTCGGTGGGACCAGTTTTCGAAATTAAACAGTAGAACTCTTCTCACTGAAGGACTATAAAGCCATACTTAGACTAATATCTTAACAAAGGTGGATAGTGGCTAGCAGTGGAATCCAAACTGCGCGCATCGTCCTATTTGGGACTCGTCAATCGGACGTACTTGCATCTCAGAGTTTTTCACTCTGGGATTCGAACCCAGTACCGTTCCCTTCAAACGATGCCTTGTTTGACATCACATCGTTTAATAACTAATACATTTTGCATTTTTTTCAAATGTTCGTTTACATGTTTACGGTATATCATATAAGACCAAAGAATCCTATACCTATTTCAAATTAGAATAAAATAGCTATAACAGTTTCCTAATAAATTTGATATATGAAACAGTCGTCATGGTTAACTACCAAAACTATGCCTAGTGATTGAATACTATTAACTATTTTTGAGATCAGTAATTAGATGGTAGTTGGATGTAGTTGACAGAAAACCCTGAACCCGGGTTTCTGGGTGGTGATCAGTGACATGTGTGTCAAGTCCTTCTTAGTGCAGATCGAATGCTATCGACCATGTTGCAATGTGACCACCAGTCTAGGTGAGTCAACACTCAATAATATTTGATAGCTTTGTATGGCGATTCCTAGCTTGCTGCTCCAGTTTAATGTGATCAGTTACAGCTTATCTTGTTAATGCCATTATAAAATTTTGTAACTAGAGAGGGATTTTATGGATATTATAGTAGTTTAATTGTTGAATTAACAAGTCGATTGAAGTTAGACCACCATTGCAAACCTAAAATCACTGGATGGCCGTTTCGTCCTATTGTGGGACTCCTCAGCAGTGTGTTGAATAGTGGTTTACATGAAGTAGTTTCATTGGTAATTAATAGCTCCAATCATTGACTAATCAGATAAAAGTTTACTCAAAATAATCTTATTGGTTAGTTTATTCTATTGTTGAACTAATCAGTGAAAAGTATTGAGTTATTTTCTGTTGTACTTTTGAGTTAACTAAAATTGTATTTTATGAGTGACAATCTTGGCACTTACATTTTAATGGCTGTTTTCTGATGGTATCATGGTATCTTAAGGCTGGAAGTAAATGATAACACTATGAAATTATCTGTGAGATTATAGTTTACGGATGACCTCATTGCCCAAGCATGTGGCTATCGGAACTCAGTAGCTAAGTGGATAACGCGATGGGTTTTGGAGCGAATGATACTGGGTTCGATTCCCAGAGTGAATATGAACTTTGAGATGTAGCTGCATCTAGCCGACGACTCTCAAATAGGACGAAACACGTGTCCTGGATTCCACCACTAGCCGCTATCCATTTTTGCTTGAAGATGTTTGAGTGATCTTGTGAAAATTCTTCTGCTTACTGGAGTTAAAACAGGGTTATAAATTATTGCAAGGAATTAAGATTAAAGAATAGAGTTAGGGGTTAGGATTAGAAATTGGAGTTAGGGTATTCATCATGAATTGAGATTACTCTAAATATTCGAATGGCATTCATCTGTGTGGATGAATTGATTTCGCTTTAGAATCGTTGACTAACTATATTAATTCTTCCTATATCAGTGGTCTATAGGTTAAGCGCTTGTGCGAGACACTGATAGGTTCCAAGTTCAAATCTCACAAGGCGGGATCGTAGATGCGTACTGCCACTGAGGAGTCCTGCGATAGAATAAGACGGCCGTCCAGTACGTCCAGGTTTTCCATGGTGGTCCAGCATCAATTGAATCATGATCTGAAATCTTAAAAATGATGCTAATAATATTTTTAAATCGCCTAAATATATATTTGATCAGTCAACCACTTAATCCATTTGGTTGAGATTCGATAATCGGTCCAGTGAGTTCATCCGCCTACTCCTAATCGACACCTCAGGTGCTATTATTGACTGAATTATCGTGGATTTATGGTGTCCAGAAAATTTGTTAGAAAGAAACTTCATAGTGAATTCATTAATCTGTGAAATAATTCCCTATCTACTGACACTCTGGAATACATAGATCAATCCTTTCATAAAAATATAAATCTAAACACTGAACAGATATGCTTGGAGAATTCATGTCTATTTTCATGCATTGGAACTATAAATCATTTTGTATTTGGACTAGGATGGAGACATTTTCTTGAAAAATTTTCATTCTACAATGAAACTTATTTCTTTGATTGTAGAAGGTATCCACATGACTTATGAGAACCAATCACATAATAAGATTATTCACATTACTGGATTCAAATCTCTCAGGGGGCGAAGTCGCGGATGCGCATTGCAGAGGAGTCCTACAATGGGACGAAACGGCCGTCCAGTGCTTCCAGGTTTTCTATGGTGGTCTAGCTTCAACTGACTCATGATCTTAACCATTGAAATCACATTCCTTTCATTTAAAAATTTTCGTCAATATTAACAAATTCTAAATGTAATAGTTGAACTCATGAGTCAATTAAAGCTAGACCACCATGGAAAATCTGGAAGAAGTGGACAGCTGTTTCTTTCTATTATCGGACTCTTCAGCATTGCACACTCACGATCCCGCCTCGCGTAATTCTAACTTAGGACCTATCAGTCTCGCGCGTGAACGCTTAACCTCCAAACCACTGAGCTGGCCGGCATCCAACGGTGTTAATGCCTAACTTCAAATAATCCATAAAATTCTGAATTATCTGATTGTACAATAGTAATATCTTTAATTAATAAAGAAAAGAGGTATAGTTATCAGTCTACTATTTTAGTAGATTAATTGATGCATTGAGCACAAGATTAATCTGATTGGCTATTTTGTGACCTTCAGTTTTATGGTTAAATAATCATAATGATCATCTGTATCTGCTGCAATTTTTAGTTTCGAGATTGAATTTGTTAAAAGAAACCACATTCACATTCAAGGTATGCAGTTTAAAGACGAGCTAGTCAGAACCAACAGTCAGTACCAACGGTACTACTTCCCCAGATCTGAGGACATTATGGGGTTTTGTACCATTTGCCTCAAAATCCAGACCCCCCCAAGAAACGTATAAGGTTTTCCCTCAAAATCAGGAGATTGAATTAGAATGTTACTTTTGTACACAGACATGTACCCTTTTATAAATTTATAAATTTATATATACAGATATATATAATATAGGATGCATTAGGTTATCAGGACTCAGTAGCTAAGTGGATAAAGTGATGGTGTTTGAAGCGAATGCTACACGGTTCGTGTTCCAGAGTGAATATCAAATCTGAGATGTAGGTACATTCAACCGACAAGTCCTAAATACGACGATTTCACTGCTAACCACTATCGATCTTTGTTTATAATGCTTGTGACTTCAGGCAATATCGAGGCAATCCGCACAGGATGCACATATGCTTATAATAAGAGAGTGACCAATTATAGTCCTGAACATCAATGAGAAGTTTCAAGTAAACAATACACGATTCATTAGTTGTTAGGTGATAAAAATTATCATAAATTTAATATATATATATTATTGTATATGTAAGCATTAAATTACAGAATTCTGATCGATATTAAATGTCCCGCTCAGAAAAAAGTACAAACTATAGATGCATTTAAACAAAATTAGAAAAAAGTCATTATTCAATGACACTTGAACAACTTCACGTGCATCCACATACACAGAGAGATAGGGATAGAGAGATACATATATATACATACATCATTACTGACTAACTTTCCCTCTTTTTATATCATTATTATTATTATCACTAATTCTACATTTTATGTGATGATGAAGAAAAAAGACAAACAAGCATTAGTACTTTAATGGATTCATTATTGAATACTTCTTAGCTTTTATTTTAATAAGATCAATCTATGATTGAATAATCTTCATTAAAACTCTACTTTAATTTACTTACTTACTTGCGCTTGTTACTCCTCGTGAAGGAGCATAGGCCGCTCGCCAGCATTCTCCATCGAACTCTGTCCTGGGCAATCTTTTCCAGCTTCTTCCAGTTGTTATTCATCCTTTTCAATAAGTAAGTAATGATTAAATAATCTTCATTAAAACTCTACTTTACACTGATTGTCTATTCAATAGTTAATTAGCATTACTATAGTATAGTTTTATTAGTGGACCAGCATATTTGACTCTAATTAGATCGTATGAATGTTTGCTGTCGAAATATACATGTCCCTAGTCTATTCTGCAGATCATAAGCTTTCGTTTAATGTATGATTTTATTGCCATAATCCTTTTTTGTTCCAAAGCTATTGTAATTTCAACGTAATCTTTTGTACACTAATCCCCAGTTTTGGATGTAATTGTATTTTCCTAATTGTTTTGTGCGTTTTAGTCTGGTCTATTTATTCATATATCGTTTTACACTAATCTGAATCGGGAACCAAGTAGTTAGTGTCATTTCAAACTTACACATACTAGCCTCAAGGTTAAACCACTCAGTCTATACCGTCAAGGTCTTAATCTAGATTTAGACAAGTTATCCTCCGTATAGAAGTGGGTAGGCAGGTCAAGGATCTAATACCTGATTATTCTCGTAATATACTTATCGACATAGATCGCGTTAGTGAATAACGGACTTAAGTAAGTCAAGTACATCAATAAATGTTTTGAATATGTATAATTCATGCATTCATTGATTTGAACAGGCAGTCAGGGAATAAAGCAAAGAGAAGAGAGTGAAGTGAAATGACACGCAGTAAAGATGGACTATGAGCCAACTCCATTTAACCAAGCGTTAATCAATATTTATAGCCGGACAAAAATAAGTTACAGACATATGATGAATAGGATAAGTGCACACACAAACATTCATATAAAATCCATCAGGGTTGATAAGCGAATAATTAACAAGGTCAAAACGTGACTTAACAAGAATGGATAAACTGGACTATCCAGAAGCTAGAATAAGGTATATCGACTTAACATAATAATCGACACTACATTTTTATTCATAAGTTTTCATATACTTGCTGTGTGACTAACCATTTTGTCATACTTAAAATTCATCAATCAATCTAATGAAGATGTTCACACAGTAGCAGAAAGTCAGATATCTATCTCAGTACAATTGGAGATGGTCGAGCTTTTTCATGAATTGGTTAAAGTTAGATATCAACACCGCTGGGTGCTTCATCAGTGGCCTAGAGGTTAAGCATTCGAACGTGAGATCAAAAGCCCTGGGTTCGAATCCCGCAAGCAAGATCGTGGATGTGCACTGCTGAGGAATCTCACAATAGGACGAAAGGGCCATTCAGTGCTTCCAGACTTTCAAAGGTGGTTTAGCTTCAATTGACTCATGATCTCAACTATTGAAGTGACTTGAAATTGTTGGACATTTATGATGTAGTATTAATAACTCTTATCAAAAAGATGTAAATTAGAATCGAATGCACCAACCTGATAGAATGAGTGATTTTAAACATATCATGGTTCTATGCTTACATCTTATCTCAAAATTATATCGTAGATCAGAGATCAGGAACCAAGCATGGTATTAGGACTAGATGATTACGCAGTTAACCGGAGTTTCAACCTCTAGGTCGAAACGACAAATGAATCTATTCCTCGGATTTGTGTACATTTTACTTGATTCTCTAATGATAGCTTCTTAGTCATTTATCAATCTCCTCATTAGCGTTGATGATCGATACGGCACACAGGATCCTTATGTACTTAAATAGGATGAAAGCTTAATGAAATAATATCAAATATCATAATAGATTATAAAATGACTGGAGTTACATAACATGAACCAAAGTGTACTCAGTAACTGTTATCTAGATCACGACAAAATGTACAATTCTATTAAGCAATCATCAACCTATTCCTCCCTGAGTGATGCGACTAAGTGATGCGCACCCATGATACCACAATTGGGAAATGAATCCAAGAATTTCGGTCTCATATGCAAATGCTAACTCTATAGAATACTGAGATGGCATTCAATGGTGGACAAAGTAAACTTTTCTCACTCCATGATATTGTATGACCGCATTTTATTATCTTCAGTGAGTGATTTCCTCATGCTCGGTACGGTTAAATTTCACTCATGGGTTCGATTGATGGTTGCTGAGTCATGGACGCGCGGTACTGTAGAGCCTTATACACGGACAAAATGTCCATCCACTGTTACCACATTTTCAATAGTTGTCTAATTCAAACTGGTTTATCATCTCAATCAAATTCAACTATCTCCACAACCTTATAATGATAATTATTTTGATGTTGTGTAAGCAGAGGCATTCGACTGAAAACCCTGCTCGTCCTAAGTTTCATGCTGGTCGGTTCTTAATTTAAGACTCGAACCGATATCACTCAGCTTCACAACTCAATATATGTCCGCTAAACTATTCAAGCCACAGCTAACCTTCTCTACGACTAAATTATTTACATGGATTGATCACTGAATAAATGCCCAATGTTATAGTTGTCTAGTACTTTAATACTGATCAGGTACACAAGATTATGACTAGTTTGGGTTTCCAGTTGGAAAGGGATTCATTATAACAGATCAGTTTGGTATATAGATTAAAACAAAAAGACCGCCCCTCTCACTAATTAATTATTGTAATCTAATCAATTCATTTGATTTACACTTAGTAACTATTCAAAATAATGAAAGCTTATCAATCATAGCCCAATTGTGAATGAAATCATTCAATCTCTTCACTGTTCAATGAATGACAGAAATGACAATTTTATCAATGACAATCTATACAAAGATACATACTCATCTATTCACAAACAAATTACATAGATACACAATGAAAATACATTAAAGTTTGATTGATTATTTAAATAAATCAAGAGTAGATGTTTTCAACAATTGAGATCATGAGTCAATTGAAGCTAGACCATCATGGAAAACCTGTAAGCACTGAACGACCGTTTTGTCCTATTGTGGGACTCCTCAGCAGTGCGCGTCCACCACCCCGCCTCGTGGGATTCGAACACAGGATGTTTTGTCCATTGATTTATTATAAACAATTAAATAGTTTTGATTGAGATCATGAATTGATTAATGTTAGATCAATATTGAGAACCTGGAACGATTAGATGGTTATTTCTTTCTAGTATGTGACTCCATAGCAGAGAGCATTCATGATCCCGCATGCGAATGCTTAATATTTAAACCAATGAGATGGCATTCAATTGTGTTAATGTCTAATTTCAACCAATCCATTATATAGCTATGAACAGTAGAGCGAATCAGTCTCGACTGTGAGGTAGTTACTCATCGAAGACAATAGAACATTGTCGCGAAATATCATGGATTCGTTGTAGTTAGACAATAACACCGTTGAATATCAACTTAGTGGTTTAAAGGTTAGGCATTTGCACGTGAGATCAAATGCCCTGGGTTCGAATACCACGAGGCAAGATGGTGAATGAGCACAAATGAGGAGACGGCCATCTAGTAATTCCAAGTTTTCCATGTTGGTCTAGCTTCAAATGACTCATGAACTCACTAATATCCACAAAAACCCCTTTCTGTCAAAAATATCTGTTCTAAGCTGCTTAATATCTCACGTATATATTGAACATTGAAAAACGAATGTTTTATAACTTCACAGTCATGTATTTTATTGCATAAAAGAAATGAAAGCATTTAAACTTTCCATTCACTTGGTATGGTCTACTTGTATCTTCCTATTGTTGTTTTAGGACTGCAATTGATCAATCTCTTGTTGGTATATATACATCCTATGCAGATTGCTTCGGTATTGTCTTCATTCACAAGCTTTACAAGGAAAGATGAATAGTGGTTAGCAGTGGAATGCAGTTTGATGCGCATTTCGTCGTATTTTCGAATTCATCAACTGGATATACGTGCATCCTACAGCTAGTGCTCACTCTGACACTCGAAACCAATACCGTTCGCTTCAAATGGCATCACGTTATCCACTTAGCTACTGATCACTGATTGCTTGTTCTATGGGATAAGGTTTAAATTCACTTGGTATTATTTACTTGCATATTCCCATTGTTGTTTTGAATTATTTTTCTGGTTAGCGTTTTTTTAGCTAGTTAGCTTTCTACGGGATGGGGTCGCTAATCCCATGCACATGTAGTGTTGGTTATTATGTTAAGTCTATATACCTTATTCTAGCTTTCGGACAGCCCATTCTATTCGTTCTATTAGAGTCACATTCTGACCCTGTTATTTATTCGCATATCAATCTTGACTATTTTATGAGAGCGCGTAGGTGTGTATACATTTCTTATCCCATTACTTATCACATGGCTTACCAGCCATCTCCACACTGCGTCGTTTCTCTTCTCTCTATTCCATCCGCTTTATATACAAAATATATATATTCACAAGTTCATGCTCGTTATTCGACCTATTTAATTCCGTTATTGACTAACGTGATTTAAGTCGATGATTATATACGAGGAGAGGTGATAATAAACATCCGTCACTATCTTCTTGGAGTCACATCTCGGGCCTCTAAAGTGGAGAGCCTTTTCGACAACATTGTCCGGTCTAAATGACGACAAAAATTACTGGCCCCACACCCAACCCTCCTCCTTTACCCGGGCTTGGGACCGGCAGTAGCTCTAGATGAGTTACAGGCGGAGTTCGATTGTTGTTTTAGGACTGTAATTGGTCAGTCTCTCTCTAATCGGCATATATGCATCCTGTGTGAACTGCCTCAATATTTCTTTAATTCACACAATCATTATAAGCATTAACTACTATCCATGTTTGGGTTATTCAAACTTCCCGCTAATATTGTTTAAATGAATCTAAAAATTTTCTATCTACCAATCTCCTAAATGTTCCTTTGTCTCTCTCTCTCGCTTTATCTCCATGTGTGTGTGTGTGTGTTAACCATTTTAATTTTTCTTATAAAATAACGTTTAACTATGACTATGAGTTGAGTGGTTATTCGTTCTCTTTTTTTTATACAAAAAGAAATAATTTTCTCGCTTTTTTTTTCTTTTCGTGATTAATTTTTTTTAATATTTCTGTTTCTGTGTATATCGAAACGTAATCAAGTACTGAATCCAAGAAAAGCGTGCGTGCGCACACATACACACACACTCAGTTACTCATACACTCACATTCACACACACACACATGCACACACACGCATCCATAAATAATAGAATGGCCAAAAGAGAATAAGAAACACTTTAAATAATAAAAAGAAAAATAAACAAAATAAAAAGAAATAAGTAAACAAAATAAAGAGAAAACGATAAGAACCGGGGGGGGGGAGACAGAGAGAGAGAGAGGGAGAAATAGAAGTGACTAGGAAACAAACATTTCAATCAATTTAATGTAAAACAAACCAAAAAGTTTGTCCCTTCTTTTTTCTGCTTACAGAGTAGAGGTAATAAAATTAACATGAAACGGAAAACAAGTAACTATAACAAGTGAGAGTGTGTGTGTGTGCTTGTGTGAGTGTGTGTGTACGCGTGTGTGTGTGTACGTGAACAGGAAATGGAACTCATGATTTACATGTTGTTTACTTTTTCTGAATAAAAACAAAACAAAAATCGAATATGCATTGGCGGAGAGAAATAAACACACACACACACCCACACACATACACACACACTCACAGTGAAATATATTCCAGTTGCGTGAAACAAACAATATGGATGATTATAATAATAAACAAAATGTTATTCGAAGTAATGATGAAGTGTATAGTGTATTCTATGTTATAGAATGAAGGAAATTGCTCGATTTGAAACTATCACGAATTCATTTAATGTGTGAACGAGAAACAAGACTCAGTGACCAAAGACCAGTAAACTAGCTATTCGATGCGTTCCAAACCCGGCTAATTAGAGGGAGAAGTCCAACCTTGGAATGGGGAAGTAATAAGCGATAACAACAAACACAATTCAAAACGTATATATACAATGCAAAACCGTCCTTGGGAAGAGTTACCAAATAGCAAACTAAAAGACACAACGGACTAATAACATTTAAGATTCTCCCAAGTGGGAAATACAACATGAAGGTGACAAGAGCACCTATGGTGCTAAGCAAAGAAATTCACATTTTTCTAAATAAAATTACAAAATTAGGTCCATTCTCAAATGAGTTCTGGTGATCTAACGTCCCCAACAGAAATCAAATAGGGACAATAACAGAACGGAGGAAGAAATCAGAAAGAAGCGCTGGAAGTAGATAGAACACACATTAAAGAAAGAATCCAACTGCATCACAAGGTAAGTCCTCACTTGGAATCCTCAAGTCTGAAGGAGAAGAGGTAGATCAAAGAACACATTACGCTGAGAAATGGAGACAGATATGAAATAAATGAACAATAATTGCACAGAACTTGAAAAGAAGGCTTTGGACAGAGTGAGGTGGAAAATGCTTCTAGGCTGCCTATGCTCCATTAGGAGTAACAGGCGTAAGTAAGTAAGTAAGTAAGTAAGTAAGTATAGAAATAAATAGAATGCAAGTCTATGGAACTTTTCGGATTATACTTACTTATTCACGCCAGTTACTCCTCCTAGAGGAGCATAGGTCACCCACAAGCACTCACAATCCAACACTGTCCTGAGCAGTACTTTCCAGTTTTTTTCCTAGTTTTCACACCTGCTTCTATTTTCCGACGTAATGTGTTCTTTAGTCTACCTCTTTTCCGCTTCCTTTCAGCATTCCAAGTCAGAGCTTGTCTTGTGATGCAGTTCGGTGATTTTCATAATGTATGTCCTATCCACTTCCATCGTCTTTTCCTAATTTCCTGTTCAATTGAAAGCTGGTTTGTTTTCTCCCACAGTAGGCAAGTTATAATGAGATAACAATTTATGGGCAATCTTTGAGGGACGTTTAATTGACCTTCAGAACATTCACCTACTTATTAGGATTAAAAGTGGATTCTAAATGATTGTGAGAAATGAGGACTAGGATTTACGATTGGATGTTAGAGTTTGGTATTAAAATAAGGCTCTTCATCATGAACTGATGTCAGCTATAATACCCAGATGCTATTTCGCTAAATGGATGGGTGAATTTCGCGTCAAAACAGGGACTAAGTTAGTCAGTCAGTCAGCTACAACGTAGGACCAGGCACATATATGCATTGGTCCGAGTTGCCACACATCATTAGCACAACAAGATGAACACTGAATTCATAGAAGTAGTTAATTCAATGGTATTAACATATAGAAGAAAGATTGTGTACAAATATATAATACAGGAAGGAAGAATTAGTTGGTAGAAAGGAAGATATGAAGCAATTTTAATCTCATAGTTTAGTTTAAGGGAAGACAAAGAGTGTATACACCGACGCCATTGTGATCGATTCTGAGCCATATATCAACCAGTCTCCAACCACTGGTTACGGTAATCATGCGGATCCCAACCAAGTAGTCTACCAATATATCTCAGACTAGAAGTTAGTGACTTCAATGATTGATGCCACGTTTTGGTTTGGCCGCCCCTAACTTTCTTCCATCCATCCTCAATACTAGTCAAAACAGGGAGTCCCAAATAGAACGAAACGTCAAACTGGAATTCACTGCTAGCCACTATCTATCAATCATCTAAAGTTGTAAATATATATCTTCCACAAACAGGTCACTATACCACTTCTCAAATTGCTGAGTGAAAAAACAAAGAAAAAACTATGGAAGTTGGGACTTGAAATGAAATTCTCAGTGAAAGTTATGCTCCTAAATGCAATACTCACTCACTCACTTACTAAATGAAAGTGAACGTGTTAGATATTACACACAAATCAAGCATTGGAAAGTGAATGAGCTACAAATTCATAAACACACATTCTATCTCCTTATTAATGATACAGATGTTTGATTGAAGCAGATTGTTTAATCATCGGTCATGAATGTGATATAAGCATCTTAAGATCACTTTGTGTATTGATTCCGCGAGCGGGATCGTGGATGCGCACTGCTGAGGAGTCCCACAATAGAACGAAACGGACGTCCAGTGCTTCCAAGTTTTCAATTGTGGTGGTCTAACATTAATCGGTTCATGATCTCGATCAAAAACTTAATAATCTCCACAACCCCTTTACTAGTAATATACAATAGCTTCATCCTTTATTGTATTTCTTTAATCAATCAAACTATTAACGCTAATCTAATAACACACAACTGATGAGCTATAAATGGGGCCCATTCACAAAGTATCTTCTTTATCCCAAAATTTTATATACTGAAATAATTCATAAACTTGGATTGATATCGTTTAGTTCCATGCATGAAATCATACATAAGTTGATGGGAATATAATTTATGGACGAACCAATCAGATTAAGGATAATAGGTCTTGGATTTTGGCGTGAAATTGACCAAATAGCTGATAAAAAACCGTAAATCTAATTCCTAATCCCAACCATCAACTGTAAATCCTCATTTTTATTCTTGAAACTGTCCTAGTTGATAGGTAGACATTCTAAAGGTCACTTTGGCATCGCTCAAAGGTTGTTCACAAATTATAGTCATACCAAATTGTTCAAAATTCATGTTAAGTTTATGTGATATTATTGTGATGTATGCTACTGATGCCGACAGATATAAGTAGTATGTGTATCATCAATCGAAAGTGAAATGTTTGATGGCAGAAGGTTAAGAAGATCGAAAAGAAGAGAACGAGAACAGAGAATGATTGGTATGGAATTCAAAGAACAATGAAGTCATAGACGATTGATTTACATTTCACAAATGAATTATGTACTCAAATTTTACTGATAGATTATGTAATTATGTGTTCAAGTATATTGATGGCCCCCACTTGTGTTCTCGTTCATTACAATTGTCCCAAATGTATTTCATAAATATAAGTATAAGTATTGGCTAGCAGTGAAATTGGAGACACCCATTCCGGCCACTTTTGCATCCGTCAACTAGATGTGCCTGCATCTTAGAATCAATACTCATGACAGGACTCGAACCTAGTATCTTTACTACCAAGTTCCCCATTCTCCAGCTTGTCTAATAGTACAAATATTATGATCGAAATTCAATCCTTAATATGGCTACTCATATTATGGTATGTACTACTGACATCAACAGATATAAATAGTATATACCATCAATTGAAAGTGATAGATCTGTCTGTAGAAGTTTAAAAAGATTGAAGAGAATGGAGTGAGAACAAAGAATGATTGATGTAGAAACGAAGAGACATTGATTGATATGTTACAAATGAATTATTCATTGTTGTATAGTTCTGAGAATCTACCAAAGACTTCTTATCATTTCGTGTTCAACTACATTTAGTGTTCTTATTCACTACTCTTATTCTAATTATGATAATTAGTTTACTTAACAGTTACCTAATTAATCAAAAAAAACTTCTCTTCTTATAAACAATAGACAACAAGTTGTTGTTGTTGTTGTTATTGTTGCTTTGATGATTATGTAACATAAAATTACAATCAAATAATGATTTATGACAAAACTTTACTTGTCATATACTTCTGTAGACAATTCATCTTTTGAAAACGTTTTTTTCCCCGACTACATTGACATTTGAAGAAGAAGAATAAAACGCATTCAAATTTCAATCAATCCGTTTTTTGTTTTGTTTTACACACATAGTTGCCAACTTGCTTGATCGCACTTGTGTGTTTGTACGTGTGTGTGTAAGCGTGTGCACACTCGGCTACGTGGGCGTTTATTTATCCATCTATTTCAAATTCATTCACACAATTATAATGATTGACTTTTAATAGAAAATCAATTAAAATAGGAATAAAACAATAATAATGATAAGCATAGATGGATAATGCCTAACAATGGAATCTAGGACGCGTGTTTCGTCCTACTTGGGCACTCGACATCTGGATGGGAAGATTCAAGTAAAACAATACCAAGTGAAATAATGATGATGATTTGGATGATGATGATGATGATGGCGATGGCGATGGCGATGGCGATGATGATGATGTTGATGATGATGATGATGATGATAATGATGATGATGGTGATGGCGATGTTGATGATGATGATGATGATGATGTTGATGATAATTGAATGATTTGTAATCACAATTGAAAATTGTAAAAACAATGTGAAAAAACGTTATAATCAAAAAGGAAAAAAAAGAGGGAGAAGGAAATGATCTATGTGTTGCTATGTGCTTTGTAAGAAAAAGAAAAAAAAAGAAGAAAGAATGAATATAAAATGATCTAAGATTGAAATCAATTGAAAATCATTGTAAAATGATACACCTACCATTTACGTCATTATCATACCTATTGTATCTGTGTGTGTGTGTATGTGTGTGTTTAGTGTCTGTATACTTGATAAGTAGAGAGCAAACAAGTTTTTTTTGGATTAGTAACAACTGTCATAACAATACATAACTATGTAATACTACCTTTCTTCACCTATCTTATGATCAAGTTTTAAAAGTGGATAATCCAACGTAGATATGTTTATCTATATCTATCTATATCAGAAGGGGTTTTTATGGATATTATAGCAATCACAATAGTTGAGAGCATAATTCAATTAAAGCTAGACCAGCATGGGAAACCTGGATGAACTGGAAGACCGTTTCGTCCTATTATGGGACTCTTCAGTGGCACTGAGCATCCATGATCCCGCCTCGAGAGATTCGAACACAAGACCTATCAGTCTCGTTTGCGAGCATTTAGTCACTAGTTTACTGTGCCGGCATCTAACGATGCTAATGTCTAACTTCAACTAATCCACTAAATTGAGTGACATATCCACCATTGTCGTTAGTGAGTTGCTATTTCACAACTGACCCGATGAAACTTCACAGGTCACTGCTTCTCACTAGAACTCCAGGAAATATCTCTTGAAGCCAATCACTAGTGAGGATATGTTGATTAATATCAAAAGGAGTTTTTGTGGAGATTATAGCAATTTCAGTATTTGAGATATATCTATATCACAATTCGACTTTATTACAAAGAAGCACTTTACAGTTTGTTATTGATCCGTTTACATTTTTTTATGCTGTCATATACGAAACTTTTTTTTATTCTGGTTAGCGTTTTTGTTCTTGTTTAGCAAAGTTGTTTTCTATGGGATGAGGTTGTTGATCCTATGTTTAATCCTCCTCTTTTACCCGAGCTTGGGACTGGTAGTAGTCTTGGCAGAGCTATAGGTGGAACAACGGTTTACTGTGGGAGAGAACTAAACAATTAATAGTTGGAGAGGAAATTAAGAAAAGATGTTAGAAATGGATAGGACATTTATTAAAGAAATCATCAAACTGTATCATGAGACAAACGCTAACTTGGAATACTGAAAGGAAACGGAAAAGAGGAAGGTCAAAGAACACATTGCGTCGAGAATTGGAAGCGGACATGAATAGGATGAATAGCAACTGGAGAGAATTGTTCAGGACAGGGTTAGATGGAGATTGCTGGTGGTCGGTCTATGCTCCTCCATGAGAGGTAATATGTGTAAGTATGTAATATGCACAAATTCAATACATTTCTACATACATTAAGAATGACGTAAACTTGTGACTGGCATACGTTAAAGGTCAATCTTATGGTTAAGCAAATATCGAATAAAATGTAATTCTTTTGAATAACTTATGATTCATCGTTGCTTGTAATTTATCGTATAGTCAGTGGATACTAGTAATAGAGGAGTTCTGTTTTCGGTTTTCTTTAAGCTTTCATCTAATCCACTAACTATTACTACACATCTTACTAGTCGTAATTTACTGCAAGTTATTTATAGTTTGTTCGATTCACTGACACTAGGTCTGTTTGTGTATAAACAATACGATTTTCTCACAATTGATTGATCACTGGGTGGTGATCAATCTCATGCTTGTATAGTCCTTATTAGTGCAGATCGAATGCTATCGATCATGTTGCAATGCTCGGATAGCTCAGTGGTAACGTCTCTGACTGTGAAGCTGGGTGACACGAGGTCGAATCCGCCAGGGAGCATCAGTTCCCTCAAGATTACAGGTACACCTTGCTGACGAGTTCCAAGTAGCACGAAACCCGGGTCCAGGGTTTCCTGTTGACTACCTCCAACCACCATCTAATCTCAATACGATTTTCTACTTTATGATAAGATGTAGTCTAATATATCCTGAATAGATTCAATGTTACAATGTGGTGGTTAGCTAGATTAAGTGACCGACAAACGTGATAATAGAAATCTGGATATCAACGGACCAACGAGAGTTAAGCTAATCTTATCTCAAGAGTAACTGTATCGTTTGAAATATGTCAATAGTTAACACTCAAAATGATACTGTAGAAAAGAAATAACAAAGAGATTTCAATAAACATTTCTGATTGATGAATTTATCAACCAACATTCCAGATATAACAGTGACTCAATAGAATAGTCAATAATATTTAATACAGTGGTAATGTACTCTATCGTGCCGATGGCATTCTAGCGATAAGGTCACAATTCCGAATAAGTCTATATTAACCTTACTGTATGTAAATCAGGTGATCTCGATCCCATTAAGAAATAAAGTACCACTTCCTATATTGACGAAGAGATGTTCTACTGACGTATTCCAAATAGTCAAAAACTTGTTCCCAAGAATTCTTATTGATTATCTTCAGTAAAGTAAATTTTCTTAAGTAAATATTTGGAAAAAAAATATTTCCCTTCCAGTGAATACACTTGAAAATATTGATCAACATTAGATTATACAGTTAAAACTAAGTAACTGTGAGCCAAGATGGATAGTGACTAGCAGTGGAATCCAGGATGCGCATTTAATCTTATTTGGGACTCATCAGCTAGATGTACCTGCATTACAACATGAATTTCTATCACATATCTAGTATTTTCGATGTTACTGGGTTCGAGTCCCAGGGTAAGATTAACTCAGATGCGGGTACATCCAGCTGACGAGTCCCAGATAGGACGAAACGTGCATCCTAGATTTCACTGCTAGCCACTGTCCATGTTTGCTTATAATGATTGGAAAAATTCAAGTAAATAATACCAGGCAAATTTATACTTCACCTCATTGCACAAGCAAGTGACTATCAGGACTTAGTATATATATATATATATATATCAACTCTAGAATGAATGCAATTATCCGTGTAGTGTTTACGATCCAAGGAACAATAGCTATTCAATCAGACATTAACGCTTTTATCGTTTCAAGGTACGTACTTGAATAATAAGTGGCTTAATCTCTGAGACAATTATATGACCAGTGATAGAGTCAACCATTTAATTTCACACTTATAATCAGACTCTGTAAGAAGGTAATCTCATGTTGGTTTTCAAGAGAACTAGATATCATCCATAGTTATATACCTTTTAAACACCACAATTCAATCCTTGGAAGTAACCACGTTGGTATCAAAAACACTGATGGACTATTCGCACCGTGTTATTATTACCATTAAACACATTTATACACAGAGTGAACAGGCCAATTTTGACTTATTCCACTTATATGACTGTCAAACTCATTATATACATTATATCCCAATGACAATGACAATTGAGAATGCTGAACAGCCATTGTCCGGATTAATGAAATCATTTATCCGGTAAACTAGTAAAATCTATCGAGAATATTCCAAACCATCTACAATATTCATAGTGAGCAATCGATCTTATCAGAAATCTTCAATTCCACTTATCATATTAGCTCAGCTTGAAGCCAAAAACAAAACAAAACAAGAAGACCAAAATACAAATGAAACTCACTATTACACTGTGATAATTATTAAACCATCAAAACCATAGTATCCTCACATGACATGCCAAATAAGATCGAGTGTAATCCTCAGTTAAAGGATCTTACAGTGTAGGTACACGTTATTAATCATCGGATTGAACTCAATTAGTGTAATGACGCTAAAAAAATCACTATGAATGATCCATTCAGAAGTTATGAAAGAAAGTGTAACCAACAAATTACTGTAGAAAGTCCCAGTGACTTGTGACTTTTATAACTTCTGGTAGAAATGTATTAATTCCATTCAGTTTTAGCTTATTATGGCAATACTTACTTACTTACTAATGTCTCCAACGAACACTCTCAATCCAACTCTGTCGTAACCAGTCCTTTCCAGTTCTTTCGAGTTGCTATATATACTTTTCATGTTTGCTTCCAGTTCCCAATGCAGTGTGTTCTTCGACCTTCTTCTTTTCCGCTTCCCTTCAGGATCCCAAGTTAGCGCTGGCTTTGTGATACAGTTCAGTGATTTTCATAATATTTTTCCTATCCACTTTCATCGTCTTTTCCTAATTTCCTGTTCAATTGGAAGTTGGTTTGTTCTCTCTCACAGTAGACTGCTGATGATGGTATCCGGTCAATTGACAATGGGTATCTTCAGTAGATAATTGTTTATAAATACATGTACCTTTTTGACGATGTAGTTGTAGTGGTTCTTCAAATTTCAGCTCCGTACAGTAAGACTATCTCGACATTCATATTGAAGACTGTGACTTTGATACTGATTGACAGTTTTTATGAGTTCTTCATATGTTCTTCAACTATAGGACTGCTGTCGTTGATTTTCTAATCCTTTCATTTAGGTCTGCATGAGATCTTCCTTGTTCATAGATGATGCTTCCCAGGCACGTGAAAGATTCCACAACTTCCAGAGCTTCTCCATCAAGTGTGATTGAGCTGGTGTTCTCTGTTTTGCATTTGAAGATCTTGCTTTTTCTCTTGTGTATGTTGAGGCCTACTGATGCAGAGGCTACTGATACACTAGTTGTCATCATCTGTATTTGTTCTTGTGTATGGCATAGAAGGACCAGATCAAATTGCCTAGTTGCATCCAATCTGTCCATTGTATTCCATGCTTTCCGTTAGATGTCTAGGTTTTCATAATCCAGTGAAACATCAGAAGAAAGAGAAAGAGGGAGAGTTATCACTTTTATATGGCTCTGTTCCTCACTTGCAATGCGTCCGTCAGTTGTCCTCCATGTACAACTTCGCAGTGTAGTCCTTCGTATGTAATCTCAAATACACCATAGTGTTGAAGAAGTTTCCATAATAACCTTCTATCCACACTGTCGAATGCTTCTCTTTTTTACAGCATTGCTACTTCATATTAAGCACACATTACTCACTACGCCCAACTTCAGTATGAAACTATCTACCTTATTGTAGTTCATTTAAAATCATTGAACGGTAAAGAATATATGTATATATGTACAATGAGAGTAATCTCTATACTTTACATTAAAGAAAGATATCCACAAATTATGCCTCGTAGTTATTTAACTTTACACACCCATCCATCCACTCACCCACCCACACACACAAATGATTCATAGTTATAGGTAGAATCATTACTAGTCAATTGAAGCTAGACCACCATAGGAAACCTGGAAGCACTGGACGGCTGTCTCGTCCCAGTACGGGACCCCAGCAGTGCGCACTTACGGCCCCGCAACCCGCGAGATTCGAACACAGGGCCTGTCAGTCTCGTGCCAGGTGCCTAACCAAACAGACTACTGAACCGTCCGCTATCCAGTGGTATTAATGTCTAATTTCAACCAATCCACAAAGTTGCGCCACCGCACACCATTGTCTTCAGTGAGTTGATATCTCACAACTGACCTGGTTGAACTCCACTGGTCATTGTTTCTCACTAGAACTCCAGGAGTATCTCTTGAAGTCAGTCACTAGTGGATAATCTGATGGTATTCGAAGCAAGCAATACTTGGTTCGAGTCCCAGAGTGAACATCAACTCTGAGATGCAAGTATATCCAGCTAACAAGTCCCACAGTAGGACGAAATGAGCGTCAAACAGGATTTCACTGTTAACCATTATCCATCTTTGCTTAGAATGCATGTGAATTAAGGCAATATCGAGGAAATCCTCACAGGATGCATAAATACCAATTGCCGTCCTGAATAACAATCGGAAGATACGAGTAAAACAACACCAAGTAAAATGTACATTTAGTTTTAGTATTTTTCTCAACAGTATTTGACCACTGAATAAAATTCTTGTTTAAATATACAAACATATTAGTCTCGTAGAAGATTAGTCGTGTTTAGTCAAATGACAGGTGTGAGAACGGCCAATAGTTGAACTCGGGGTATCTCTAAGAAGCTCAGAAAGAGCCGAAGATCCATCCATCCAATCATCTTTTGGAAGAGTACTTCAGAATCACAACGTGTAGCTTCCCTATTGGACTAATGCTAATAACCCCCCTGTATGCAGATTAGAGGACTATAAAAACCATATATACCTGACAATTTTATACCATAATTGACACTTTTTTTAGAATAGCATTCCTTTCACTTGTCCTCTGTCTTCTCATTTTCGACTTTGGACAATTCTAGCGTTCGAGTGCTCAAGTTGTACGTGGTATAATACGAATCTAAGCTCTAGGTATAACAACAGGGTACCGATATTGTAAAGAACGAGAACTTAGGTATGGAAGACCAACTTATTAATTAATACAAGATTGTAGAATGTCTTCATAAAATACGACAAGTATACATTCGATACTTCATTTGAGCATCTTCCATCAATTGTCTCTTACTATCTTCATTGCTCCTTTATTCCTGTTATTAGTATAATAGTTAATCTCTGTAAACATTTCTGTTCTTGTCAATTCAATCTTCTCAAGCTTTTGCTGTCAGGCATTCTATTTCTGATTGATGTTATATACTACTTATATCTGTTAACTTAAGTAGAATAAACCACAATAGGATAGAACGATAACGCACTAGCACACCATCATTCACCCATACACTGATAAATGCAAGCATATTTAAAGATACACAGTTATCGATTTCTGATTTCAATTACAGATTTATTTTGAGTTAATGTTCTAACTCATAATCTCCAATGTTTATCTATCTCCTAAACTCTTCTCTATACACCCAACCAACATATCTAGGTAATCTAAGTTCTGTACCTATCACCCTATGTTGTAACCACAGTTCTATTGTTCATAATTGCAAATGGGAAACATTTCATGTCTTATGTAACTAAGTAAAAAAAAACACAAAAAAACCCTGATAAAAATGAAGATTTATCAATTCTTTACAGAATGTTTCTACTGTAAAACACAAACATGGTTCATATAGAATAATCCAATGCTGTCGTCATAGGATAAAAGTTCATATCTGTCAAACTGAACAAATTTTTTTTTTTTACTTAATTAATATTGACATAATGACCTGAAATAATGTTACCATGGTAATATATGAAACTAATATATCATATTGATAAATCTTCTAATTGATAATTAAGTTCAATTCTTAAGCTTTAGTAGTGACCCCCTACCCTCACCCCACCACAGGCTGAATCTACACACCAACTTGGAAACACAATAGAAAAAGCGCAAACTATGCAAAAGAAAAAACCTCTTTACTTAAAAGGTTTGTTTATGTACAGAAAATCTAGGGTTTTTTAGAGTATTTTAAATGATCTTGGATTTCGGGAAATCTCAGGAACGTTACTAAACACAATAGCAGTATAAGTGATTATCCAATCAAAAACTCGACATGTGTCTTATCCCTTTCTAGACGTTTCTGGTAAAACATTTATTGAATGTATCTTGAATGAGATGCTTCTCAGTGTTTTCAGAGTCGTTTTCTGGATTATTTTCAAGGAGATTTCTGGATATCCCTACATTTATTTATTTATTTAAACAAATAAATCTTGGTACAAGAAGGCATCAATTACAAATGCATCACATAAATCATTCGATTTGTGTGAGGGCTAGGATACTGTTCGGGTGCCCAAATCGAAACAGGTGGTTTTCACAGAGGATCACTCCCCGAGCCATTGACTTAAAGGTCTGATCCACAAGACTGTAGACTTATGATAGCCGGTGACCAACAATTGGTTCATAAAACATTTTTTTCCTTACGATATTGGAGCCCATGTGCAACATTGGTTTGGAATTAGGGTTTTCCAACTTCCCTAGGTAGACTGTCCATGTCAACCAACCCGTCTAAAGCGTCAGATATTTGCTTTTCTTCCTCTAGATTTTGTAGACAACGCCCGTGATGCAAGAAAGCAGTGAGTAGGAATTCCGTGATAGTGGATGCATGCACGTGTCCATGTGAGAGCATTTAGAGAGGATAACAATGCCAGATGTTAACTAGATATGCTGATAATAATAATAGTCTTTTTCATACAGTTGATAAAAATGAACTTAAATAACCGTGGTCAGGAAGACACAAAACCCACAACCCCTTAATGACAACAAAACAGTGCTTATTCGAAGCTAGATTTGAGAGGAAATTTTTGGAGTTCTGACGAAAAGCCGTTATCAGTGGGGCGAACTGGTGCTAGGGTGTGAGTCACTTACTCACAGTAGATAATAGTGGATATCAGCTTGGTGGTTTAGAGGATACGCGTGGAATCGCGTAACCGAGGATCCTGTGTTTGATTCCCCAGTAAAAGCTGGTAGACGAACTTTCGGAGAGACTCATAATGGGACGAGATGGTTGTTTGTTACTTCATACTCTTCAATGATGATCGCTCACCCTGTCGTTGCTATCATGATTGTGAAGATTAATCTCAACACTTCAATGGATCTATAAATTTACTCAAGCTAACAACGAAAAATGGACATGTTACACATATTTACCAATGATTATTAAGAGACTGAAATTACAAATCTTAAGACCATGAATATTCATCGAGAATTTTTGGCTAAATAATCTCCAGATCAAGTGTCCACATGCGACACCGAAGTTCGTGGATTGGATTACCAGTGTCACAGTCAAGAATAAGCACTGATGAAGACTTCCACACTATCACGTAAAAGATGTACAATGCTTCTACATTTTCGATGGTGATCCATCCAAGACCAATTCGTCATTTAAAGCTATGAAAACTTTACAGTTGTTAGGTATAGATTGATAATTGTAATAACGTACTGAATTAGACACAATAAGCTAAAATGTTGAAATAAACGTGAAATGTGGGTAGAGAGAAAACGTTAACAGAAACGGGAATACATGGGATAATGGAGTAGGAATGAGAGAGATGACGATTATTGGGTGAATTGAAGATGAAGATCATAATAGACAAACAGGTTGAATCAGTTACTTATATGGTAATGGCTATGCATCTGTAGCTAATATCCTATCTGCTATTTCAATATTGTTCATTCAGCATTCCCAACATACGTGAGCAAAGCTTTGAAGATATCTACGACTGAATCTATTTATTTACGACAATTCTCAAGTTTCACAGGTCATATTGCACAGTTATAAATTGAAACAGAGGGAACTGATGAATAGAAATTTGATCCCTTGTTTGATAGACGGACATCTCGCATGGATACTCTGTCACAATTGTCCTATTCCATACATATTCTAGTCAATTACGAACACATACCTGATACCGTAAATTGAAGGCATTATTTCAAAAGACTGATCACCAATTGAGAAAAGCACTTATCTAGAAATTATGTCTAACAACTATCTGTTTTGAAGAATGAGACGAATGACATTGAAGCGTTTAAATTCCTTATTAGCTGGTGAGCTCACAAACTCTCTATAACAAACTGTATATCACCAGAGATGAAAGGAAGTTTAACTTAAATTAATAGTTGTATGTAGTCGGAGTTCTTGTTTTTTTTCGAAGAACTGTCTACTCAAAATACTCCAGGTCAGTTGGCTAGACACTATCAGCAACAATTTACTGTGGAACAGAGCAAACCAGATTGTAGTGAAGGAAGAAATCAGGAAGAAGCACTAGAAGTGGATAGAACACTCATTGAGGATAGCACTCAACTACATCATAAGGCAAGTCCTCACTTGGAATCTTCAAGGCAAAAGAAAAAAGGAAGACCGAAGAACATATTGTAGTGACCAAGAACACTAGTGGGGACAATCGAATGTACTTAACACAAAATTACAGGACTTGTTAATAAAATCTAACAATCATAAATGTCCATCAATTGTCTCAAAATGACTCAGACTTCATTGTTCTTGCATTTTCATACAAATTGCATCCTGTTTTCATTCTTTATTGTTCGATCTTCGTGTCACTCTGCTGCCAGACATTCTGTTCCTGACTAACATCATATACTACTTATGTCGATATAAGTAGCACATACCACAATATTACACTGAGAAATGGAGACAGATCTGAAAATAATAAACAAGAATTGGATAGATTAAGAAGGGATTGCTGCGGACAGAGTGGGTTGGAGAATGCTGATCAGTGGCCTATTCTCCACTGAGGATAACAGGTGTAAATAAGTAAGTACCTAAGTTTTCATGTAGTACAATATGATCGGTAACAATAAAAGGATTGTCACGTACTAAAAATAATTCTTGTTATACTATATTTAATTCACAATGAATTGTCAACATCAGTGATTATCTCACAACTACCATTAACTATAAAGATTTCTAGTTTGATATGTTATGCTTATAACATTATTAGACAAGATACAGTAGAGAACTAACGTCTTGTTCCGCTAGAACAGATAAACAAAAGAAAAAAACAACAGTAAAATGTCTCAGGAAACATTGAAGTGTCTCCATCAGTGAGTATGTTTTACAAGTTACCATGGTGATATGGTGTATGTCTGCTAATTTTAGAAAATCTTCGGCAAAATATAAAAAAATGTGATAAATATAAATATAATTAATTAATTAAATGGAAATCAGAATAAGGATATAAGGCGAGATTATAATTTATAGACGAACCAATTAGGGTTAAAGATAATAGGTCTTGGATTTTAGCGCGAAATTCACTCATCCATTTGGCTAAATAGCGTCTTGGCATTTTAGCTGATGTCGGTTTGTGATGAAAACCCCCAAATCTAATTTCTAACCTTAACCATCAAATGTAAATCAGGAATTTAATTCCTCATACAGGTTTATAACCCTCAATTGGTCCTAGTCATTAGATGGACCCTTTCAAGGTCAGTTTAGCGTCACTGTAAGGTCATCTATAAAATATAGCCTCGTTGGATGTTAATTGGATGTTCAATTTTAAACTGTTAGATACGATGGAATAAGTGGAAAAGATGTTATTCTGAGAAAAAGATTCCTTACTTACTTACTTACTTATGCCTGTCACTCCCAATGGAACAAATGGTCACCGACCGGCATTCTCCAACTCACTCTCTCCTCTGCTTTTCTTCCTTATTCCATCTGATTCTGGTTCATTCTTCTCATATCTGTCTCGATTTCTCGGAGTAATGTCTTCTTTGGTCTTCCTCTTCACATTCGGTTCTGAGGATTACATGTGATGAGTGATTGCCGTGTGATACAATTGGGTGCCTTCCCCAAGCGCTTCTTCCTGATCTCTTCTTCCACTGGAATCTGGTTTGTTCTCTCCCACAGTAGGTTGTTGCTGATAGTGTCTGGTCAACAGATCAGAAGTATTTTAAGTAGACAATTGTTAATAAACACTTGTATTTTCTGGATGATGGTTTTCGTAGTTCTCCAAGTATCCCATGCATACAGTAGGACTGTCTTGACATTTGTATTAAAAATTCTGACCTCGGTGTTGATTGAGTTGTGTTGTTTTGAGTTCCAGATGTTCTTCAATTGTAAATATGTTGTTCTTGCTTTGCCGATTCGCTCCTTCACATCCGTATCAAATCCCTCGTTTGCATCAATGATGCTGCCCACATATGTAAAGGTGTTTACATCTTCCAAAGCTTTTTCGTCAAATGTGATTCGATTGTTGCATGCTGTGTTGTATCGGAGAATCTTGCTTTTCCCTTTATGTATGTTGAGACCTACTGCTGTTGAGGCTGCTGCTACACTGACCGTCTTCTCGTGCATTTGATGTTGCGTGTGCGATAGAAGAGCCAGATCATCTGCGAACTCTAGATTGTCCAACTGCATCCTAGCTGTCTACTCTATACCATGCTTCCACCCAGATGTTGATGTTCTCATGATCCAGTCGATCACCAGGAGAAAGAGAAAAAGTGAGAGTAAGCAACCTTTCCAAAGAGATTCTACTATGGATATATTCTATGTATTTCATGGTATTCTTATATTGTCCCAATTGTAGACTTTCAGAGAAGAAACTTGCTTACATGAAGTGTGCCTGTCCCAAACACATATCTAAGCATTATAAAACATGTGTATGCAAATCAGTCAATGGCTCGGTAGTTGAATATACAATTAATTGTGGTCATCTATCTCCATCTAGAATCTTCATTTAGAATTATTCACAGAGTAGAACGAACTGGTTCTATAAGGAGATGAATAAGAAGCTTGTTCATATTGGAGACTTTGGCGATACATTAACTCAAACCTGATCTTTATGTTTATAAGTATTGTATCCAATCCCTTAGTTTATTGTGATCCTAATACACTTCCATATTATGTTGATTATTTCTTTATATATGTCTGTTTTCTCTTCTTCATCTTCCTACACTCCTTAGATGGACAATTGTGTTCGTTCATATTTAGAAATGATCTTTCATACTTCATTTCTATATATCATTTCGTCCTAATTACTCTTTCATTTATACATTTAGTAACTCTGTTAATTAGAAAATAATTCTCTATTTTTTACTACAAATCACTATATACAAATAAAAAACATGGATGGACATTGCTGAAGAGCACCACACTAGGACGAAACGGTCTTCCAACGCTTTCAGGTTTTCAATGTTATCAGTATAAGGTTGTGGAAATCATTAAGTTATTGATTGGGATCACGAACCGGTTAATCTTGGACCACCGTTAAAAACCTGGAAGCACTGGACGGCCGTTTCATCCAATTGTGGGACTCCTCAGAAGTGCGCATCCACCATCCCGCTCGCGGGATTTGAACCCAGGGCGTAGCCTTCTGTACCACTGGGTCGGCATCGAATGCGGTTAGTGTCTAACCTCAACCAATCCACGAAATTGTGCAACCATCTTCCATTGTACTAAGGTAGACACCTGTTTTTCTACCCGATACGGATTAGCTCCACTGATCACGGCTTCTCACCAGAACTCCGAGAATTTACTCACGAAGCTAGTCACTAGTGAGCACTACTGAGGAGTCTCACAATAGGACGAAATGGCCGTCCAGTACTTCCAGGTTTTCAAAGGTGGTCAAACATCAATCGGTTCATGATCTCAATGAAAGATCATTGTTATAGTGGAATTAATCGATTTTCTTTTTCCTTTTCTCTTCAGACAATGTATCTGTAAAAATGCAATGAAAATGTCATTTTTTTGTATTATTTTGTTTGTTTTCACTTTGTATTATTATTAGTACTAATTACTTATGGGATTGTGTACCAATATGTTTATATTGTCTAGATGTAAATTACAAACAAATGGGTAACCTATAATTTCTTACATGGTTATCATGGTTATTGAAATTCGAATAGTATCATTTATTGATTTTATCTTTCAATCCATTCGGTTTGTTTTGATTTGAATGGACAAATTGGTTCATATTGTGTCGTGTGTGTTGTGTGCGTGTGTGTGTGTGTGCAAAAATCTTTTTTTATTTTTGGATTGAACATCTCTGATAATTTATGTACATGTAATAAGACTTTAATGGAGCTCCTTTCGAGTTACTGACGGTCCCAAGATCGGATAAAGGAGGAGAGTTGGGCATAGGGTTGGCGACCCCATTCCATAAGAAACTAACTCGCTAAAAAAACGCTAACTACAAAAAAATGATCTAATATCTTAAGGGAACTTATTTAATAATTAATTTGAATACATAAATATTATTAAAAAGAGGCACCGAATACATATGCGCTACACAAGTTACTTGATTTGTGTGTGGATTATGATACTGCTCGGGTGCCTAAACCGAGACAAGTGGTTTTCTTATGGGGCCACACCCGGAGCCTTCCACCTAAAGGTCTTATCCATAAGCCAGTGGAGTAACGTCAGGAGATGCAGTACGATGGTAGTTGGTCAGCAACGATCGGTTCATACGCCATTTGTTAATTCAGAATCCTAGAGTGTATGTACACCATTGGTGTGGAATGAGGATTAACAACTCCACTAGGTTGATCCATATAAGAGTTTGAGAATATGGATAATCTTCATTCATTAGGGCGGGTTTGTATATCATTGTTTTTATATTTATAGTCACAGTAATCTGTGAATAAAATATTGATAGACATGCAAGTTGTGCACAATAATAGTGCAGTGAACCAGAACATCAGTGAGGACAACCGAATGTATTTCAATACAAAATTATAGAACATTTTAGTAAAATCTCAGAACCATACAATGAATACTTCATTCGCAAAATGTCAATCAATTGTCTCATACTTCATTGTTCCTATGTCTCCACACTAATCATTCTCTGTTCTCGTTCCATTTCCTCAACCTTCTCACATCAGCCATTTCACTTTCGATCACTGATACAAATACTACTGATATCTGTCCATATCAGTAGCACATATCAAAATTGTATTGTCTTTATCATCACATACAAAAACTGTTCCCTCATTGGTTGAAAATCCATCACGGTTCTTTCAAACTCATCCTCACGCCATACATTTACAGTATTTCCTTCCATTAGTTAATTAATTATTTATGAAAATAACAATCCATAATGAATGATGCCTTTGTTCTTTATAATCTGTGAACAGTAATGAAAAGACATCACCACCACCACCACAACAACAACAACAACAACAACAAAGAAGAAGAAGAAGCAGAAGAGAGTGTTATTCAACCCTTAGAAACTTCTATTTTATTTCACTGATCAGTACAATGATGACCTTACTTCCTACATAGAGTTCATTCAAGTGTTTCTATCTCTCTCTCTGTCACTCTCTCTCTCTCTCCCTATATCATCAATTAGATAAATTGAAAAACAAAAAAGAATAAAGAAAAGAAAAGAAAAGAAATAGAGATTAATATCACCGACAATGATTGAAAACTTCAATATGGAAAGTTCAGTTCTTTTATGTCCATCATAAACACCATACATATTTATCTTTCTCATGAAACTTTGTCAACATACCTGATTATATATACTACTGACGTGTGTGCTACTGATATCTCTCGATATCAGTAGGATATGTATCAACAATCGAAAGTCAAATATCTGGTGATGAAAGGTTAGGAACATCAAAGTAAACACAATAAGAACAAAGAATGATTGTTATGGAAACAATTAACAACGACGATTGAGACGATTGATTGACATTTTGTAATTGAAGTATTTGTTGTATGCTTCTCAGATTTTACTGAGAGATTCTGTAATGTTGCATTCAAAAATATTTGGTTGTTCCCATTTGTGTTCTCGTTCACTACATTTGATGTTGCCGCCAACATTGTGGGAGGGGGAGGCTGATATTCTGTGGACATCATTTCGGGTCTAGTGCTAAGGTGTTAGGTGGGGCTATCTGGTACTACTACTACTACTTATAATAATAATAATGACAGTATATATATACCACAATACATGTTATAAATAATCATAATGTAGGGAAGTATTAATCGGATTTGAGAAAATATCTCAGTCATATTTTGACGAAATTCAGACATGACTGGCTTCCACCTCTTATCACATGAATAGTTCAATACGAATACAATCGGACAATGGTCAACATGAAAATTCTGCATTATGTTAATATACAAAAAAAACAACTACATTGTTGATTGTGTTTAGATGTTACTTCATTCTATGTTGATTGCACAGATTATGTGAATCAATCAGTTTTCATGCTAATCTACTCTTTGCTTTGTGAACTCTCAAACAAATCAGTTCAATAGCGAATTAGGAAAAGACGATGGAAGTGAACAGGACACACACTGCGGAAATCACCGGATTGCATCACGAGACAAGCACTACTTTTGAATCCTGATGAGAAACAAAAAATGAGAATTGGAAGCAGACATGGGAAGAATGAATAGCAAATGGAAACAGCTAGTAAAGTTTGAATAGAGAACTCTGGTGGTTAGCTTATGCTCATTGACAAGGAGTAACAGGCTTAAGTAAGTAAGTAAATAAATATGACTTAATATAATATAATAAATGTCCGCGCACGAGACCGAATATCATGGGTTCGAATCCCGCATGCGTGATCGTGGTTGCGCACTGCTGAGGAGTCCTATATCAAGACGAAATCTCCTCCTAGTACTTCTACATTTTCAATGATGGCCTAACATTAATCGATTCATGATCTCAACCAAAAGCTTAAAAAAGACTATACACAAGTGTTTTATTCTTCAATGACATTAACCGAATATTATTTTGTATTAGTTAGTGATGAATTGTTAGTTCCATTTTCTTATCATCATCTCTACTAATCTTTGCTTAAACTACAACTCATTGATTAGATTGGCTTTTTCCCAAATGTTAAGTAAAAGAGAGATGGGAAAAAGGTGAATAAGACAGTATCCCTCCCCAAAAAAGAAATATGTATCATCTCTTTACATTCATTTCCTTTTTATGGTTCGTTTTATGTGTATCATCTTTAAAGAAGTACTTTCTCTTTTGAGAGGGAAATTTAATTAGATGATATTTGAATGATTAAAGATTGATACATGAATTGACTTTAACCAGGTATACATAACTAAATGATATAATATCAGAATGGTATTTGTGGATATTATAAGAATTTCAATGGCTGGGATTATGGGTCAGTTGAAACTAGACCACCATAGAGAACCTGGAAGCACTGGACGGCAGTTTCGTCCTGGTATGGGACTCCTCAGCAGTGTGCATCCATGATCCCGCCCTTCCGCGAAATTCGAACCCAGGAGATATCAGTCTCGCGCATGAATGCTTAACCTCTAAACCACTGAGCTGGCCGCCATCCAACGGTGTTAATGTTTAACTTCAACCAATCCACAAGATCGAGCCACCGTCCACCATTGTCTTAAGTGAATTACTATCTCATAACAGACCTGGTTGAACTCCACTGGTCATCGTTTCTCACTAGAACTTCAGGAAATACCTCTTGAAGCTATTGACTAGTGAGTATATGATGATCATTATCAGAAAAAGGTTTTGTGGATATTCAATTCATCATTTTGCACAACGCTTCATTCATTGTCTGAGGTAGATAACTGTCTCACATCCGACACGGATCGGATTCCACTGGTCACGGTTTCACAGCACAACTCCAAGAAATCCTCGGTCCTAGTCACTAATGAGTACATAACTTTTATCAGAATTGAGATTTGTTGAGAGTGTAGTAATTTTATCGGTAACTTAACTTATCATTGAGATGATGAAATAAAATGTTATGCAATTAAGTGTTAGAAATAGGCAGTTAGACTAGTATAAGACTGATAACAATATCTTTTTGAATGCATAATTCCTGTATCATATTTTGGTTAATCATTTTTTTTACTTGACTTACTTTTGCTTATTACTCCTAATGGAACATAGGTCGCCTACCAGGATTCTCCAACCCACACTGTCCAAAGCCTTCTTTCTTAGTTCTATCCAATTCTTGTTCATTTTTCTCTTGTCTGTCTCCATTTCTCGGAGTAATGTGTTCTTTGATCTTCCTCTCCTCCTTTGAAATTAAGGATTCCATGTGAGGACTTGCCTTGTGATGCAGTTTGGTGCTTTCCTCAATGTGTGTTCTATCCACTTCCAGCGCTCCTTCCTGATTAATTCTTCCGTTAGAATTTAGTGAGTTCTCTCCCACATTAGGTTGTCGCTGACAGTGTCTGGCCAACGGATTCGAAGCACTTTGCTTAAACAACTGTTAGTATACATTTATATCTTCTGAATGAAGACTTTTGCAGTTCTCCAAGTTTCCGCTTCATACAGTAGAATTGTCTTGACATTTGTATTGAAGATGCTAACTTTGGTGTTGGTTTGGGTTCCAGATGTTCGTCAGTTGTAAATATGCTGCTCTTGTTTTGCCGATCTGCGCCTTCACATCTGCATCAGATCTACCCTAGTCATCAATGATGCCACCTCACACCACAGATACAATATACTTACTGAACATTAGGAAGACATTAATCTTCAGAATTAAAGATGATTTTACATGAAACAAATGAAACAAATTGTAGTTTGATCTCATTTAAATTTCGGCTTCTAAAAAACAAGAAAGTGTGTCGTCAATGTCGGTATGTTTTTTAACAGTATGACTATAATCTATGCTTTCCACTGTCAAATATAGTATAAAGATAAAAGGATAAAAATGAGAATAAGTAAGGTAGGTAGAGGGCATAAACAAACTCTCTATTCAACTATATTAAGACTAATCAACTGCAGTCCTAGCCAATATGAGGAAGATTCAAGTAAACAGTACCAAGTGAATCTAAACTTCACCTCATTGCACAAGCAAGGGTCTATCAGAACTCAGTAGCTAAGCGGATAATGAGATTGCGTTTGAAAAGAACGGTTTTGGGTTCGAGTTTCAGATTGGACATCAACTCTGAGGTGCAGGTACATTCAGTTGACGAGTTCTTAACAGGAAGAAACGCGTGTCCTGGATTCCACTGCTAGCTACTACCCATCATTGTTTATAATGCTTGTGAATTAAGGCAATATCGAGGCAATACGCACATTGTCCACATATACCAATAAGAGACTGATCAATTGCAGTCCTAAAATAATAATGGGAATATTCAAGCAGACAATACCAAATGAATTTATATTAAGTATTGTTAATGTCTAGTTAGTTCTTTTCGCATGTAACATTCTATACATTTTGGTGAGATTATCATTTATGAACGAACCAACAGTTCATAAGATTGATCTTAATTCGGCTCAGTTGTGAGATAGGAACTCACTAATGACAATGGTGGATGTGTCGCTCAATTTGGTGGATTAGTTGAAGTTAGACATTAACAATGTTGGATGCCGGCCGATTCAATAATCTAGTGGTTTAGCGCTCGCGCGCGAGACTGATATATCCTGGGTTCGGGTCCTGCGTGGCCGGATCGTGGATGCACACTACTGAAGAGTCCTACTGTAGGACGAAACGGCTGTCTAGTGCTTTCAAGTTTTCCATGGTGGTTTAGTTCCGATTGACTCATGATCTCAGCTATCGAAATATGTATATCATTATTCTCATGGTACATACACATCAGAAACAATTTGTTCAACCTTCAACTTGTACTTTTCATTTATTTCTTCATATACAATATATTAACACCGAATATCAATCATTAGTAACTCACTCTTACACATACGTGCTTACACACAGTCTGTTGAGTCGTTTATTTTCACGATTTGACCTTTCCACAGAATTCTCATTTACCCAACCCACGTTATTCTATTTACTAAGGTCAATATCCTATAAGCAACAACCTAATGTGGGAGAGAACAAGCCAGATTCCAACGGAGGAAGAAATCAGGAAGAAGTGGTGGAAGTGAATAGGACACACATTGAGGGAAGCATTTAACTGCATTACAAGGCAAGTCCTCACATGGGATTCTCAAGGTCAATGGAGAAGAGGAAGACCAAAAATCACATTACACCGAGAAATGGAGACAGACATGAGAAAAATGAACAAGAATTGGATAGAACAAGAAGTGAAGGCTGAGGACAGTGTGGGTTGGAGAATGCTGATCACTGGCCTATTCTCTACTGCGTAAGTAAATAAGCAAGGTCGATATCCAAATATGATTGAATAAACACAGTGTAGATATGATATGATTTGTGTGTTAAAACACTATTTAATTCTTTGATGACTTTGATTATTCTACCCTGAAGAAGTCTAGACATGTTTGGTTGGACGAAACATTGAAATGATTATTTTAAATTTCAATCACTGAGGTTATTTCAGAATATTAAGCACTTCATCTCAAGGTCTTTTTACCATCCTTCAAAGGTTGTCCATAAATTATAGTCTCACCGACAATCATATTTAGATGAGTAACTGAATACTAAAGCCTTCTTTTTGTCTTACTCGTCGACCAACTCAACAAGTATCTCAACAATTGTAAACATGCAGGGGCTGAATATCTATTTCTTCTCATTGTGTGATATCTAAGTAGTACATATCCACAATCATGTAACAGATAATCAAACTCACAACCTTCAGTCTTTCGTTTTAACACTTAATCTTCAAACCACTTACTTACTTACTTACTTACGCCTGTTACTCCTCGTGAAGGAGCATAGGCTGCTCACCAGCATTCTCCATCCAACCCTGTCCTGGGCAATCCTTTCCAGCTCCTTCCAGTTGTTATTCATCCTTTTCATATCTGCTTCTGTTATCCTACGTAATGTGTTCTTAGGCCTTAGTCGACATTTAATTGTACACAAGTTTAACTTGTATCCATGGAACTGCCAAATCCTTTGGTTCGGTTATCGAGTGCATCTTCATGAATCTACACTGATAAAGAATCTAATACTAGGACATAATGAAAATTCACTGATCCTAGATTTTTGAACATTTATCTAATCTGTATCGATTTCTGATCATAATCACATTTAACGATCATAACAAATTTATGTTGATAATTCACTTTCAATGTTGACATTTTCATTATCCTTTATATAGTATATACAATTGATTATATATTCAAAGTGAATATATATTGATCTCTCTTTATTGTTTTATTCATTACATAGCATATTAATACTACTAATACTACTACTGCTACCGCCACCACTACTGTTACTACCACCACCACTACTGCTACTACCGCCACCACTACTACTAATACCACCACTACTACGTTCACTACTACCACTACTACTACTATCACTACAGTTACTACTACCATCACCACTACTACTACTACAATCACTAATACTAATACTACTACTAATAAAGGGTAAATAGGCATGTATACATCATATACCATAGTGAATTATCAATTCCATACTTGAATCCATATTAAGTAATTATGCATGATATAGAAATGTGAATTACTGACATGAACATGTTAATAATGAAATAGGCTTTATATTAATTCTAATAATAAGAACAAACGTCTATTAATATATTTATATCATTTCACTACTTGTCGGCTGTTAATATCCAAGTCTTATTTAGGAAAATTAAAGGTTGATATAAATTGAATCATTTACATTCATTATTGAACTAGAATGGAATGAAGAGAGTTTTGAGGACTTATGAGTCAATTAAAAAAAAAGAACTAGACTATCATGAAAAACGTGGAAACATTGAGTTTGAAACCCCCCGCTGGGTGAGATCGTGAATGTGCACTGTTGAGGAGTTGAAACGGTCGTTCAGTGCTTCCAGGTTTTCCATGCTGGTTTAGCTTCAGTTGACTGGTGGATTCAACTAATAAATTACTATAATATCGACAAAACCTCTCTCTGATTACAATGATTATATGCTTACTAGTGACTGTCTTCAAGAGGTATTTCCTAGAATTCTAGTGAGAAGCCGTAACTAGTGGAGTTCAACCGGGTCTGTTGTGAGATAGTAACTCATTGAAGACAATGGTAGACGGTGGCTTGATTTTATGGATTAGTGGAAGTTAGAAATCAACGCCTTTGGATACCGGCTCAGTGGTCTAGAGTTTAAGCATTCGCGCGCGAGACCGATTAGTCTTAGGTTCGTATCCTGTGAGCAGGATCATTAGTGCGCACTGCTGAGGAGTCTCATGCAAATATGAAGCGATCGTCCAGTACTTTCAGATTTACCATGGTAGTCTGATTTTAACTGATTCATGAATTTAGCAATTAAAATGGAACGATAATTAAAGCAGAATAAAAGGGATTTGAATGGATAGACATTCTTCAGAACTCCTAGAGATATTTAGTTCCAAAGGCTGTGGCGTAGTAGTCATTCTTATTGGAATGAGACATTTATTCAATAGTCCTTATGTCATATACCGTGTATGACATTAGCACTCGAACGCCAGTACACTCCCAAGTCGGAGATGAGAATACAGAAGACAAGTGAAAAAAGAGCTTCCTCTAGTTTACCCATAGACCGTCCTCACACCATACTTTTAAATAATACTCACTTCTCAATGAAGTTTTACTATTCACAAATATCTACTTTATTTCTTACAAGTCAAAGATAACCAACAAGGATTACTTCATTGTACGCCATAGCAAACCTATACAGTACTAGTTCCATTCTGTGCTTCTCTAACCTGTTCTTAGTACTAAATGCTGTTGTTCCAATAAGGTTCTATTTGATCTATACAGTCACCAATGAAGCTGATTCACTTGGTTATCACTATAGCATAATTCACGTTAAGTATCTACCAGGGGTTGTCACGTTTATACAATAAATCAATCAATAGTCGGCAGATGTGGTCACTTCAAACAGTCAGTCAGCAACAACGTAGAACATCGTACGTACGTACATCAGCTCGAGTTGCCATACCACATTACCACAGAGATGTAGTTGTCGATCCAAATCCCATAGTGGTAGAGGTAGTAAGAGTATAAGCAGTAATCGGGAAGATTAGGGTTTGTAAAGTTTATTCAAGGAGTATAATCCAGCGAAATAAATTTGGAAAGAGAAAAAATAGGGAACATGAAGAATTCAGAAGGTTAGAATTTGGGAGAACACTAAGAGTGGATGCACCTGCGCAATTGCAAACGATTTTGAGCTATATCATTCAACGTCCTTAACCATCGGTTGTTATCGTCTGGCGGATCCTAACGAGGTAGTTTAAGCCTATTAACATGACTCAGTCAACTTGTCAATGACTTCATGGTTTTGTACCATGTTTTCGTCACTTAGTGACAATCAGATTATTTCTAAATGACAAACGCATGGATTGGTTTTTTAAGCGGTAGAAATGTATCAGAATAAGCGACTATTGATACATATATTTGGTAGATCAATAAATTTCTCCTTCACTCTTCTCTTCTCAATCAAGTAATTAGTCAGAGAAGTAAAAGGCATAACACGTTGTTTTTCACTATCAGATCTTGAACATCGCACATCATAACTCATAACATTTTTATCCATTTCGAGCAGACCGACTATCCACACAGATTACCTACATAGAGATCATTTATTCAATGTTTCAAACACTAATTAATGGTCAATTGTAGTCAGCATGTTAAAAAATCGCTTGACTTTATTGACTATTGCTTGAGGAGATTGTTAATTTTTTGATTGAGATCATTAACCGAATAATGCTAGATCACCGTTGAAGGCCTGGAAGCACTAAACGGCCGTTTTGTCCTTTTGTGGGACTCCTCAGAAGTACTCATCCACGATTCCACTCGTGGGATTCCAACCCACGACTTCGATCTCACGCGTTGACGCTTAACCTCCAGAACACTGAGTCGGTATTCAATAGTGTTATTGTCTAACCTCAACCAAATTGCCCGACCATCTTCCATTGTACTGAGTTAGATACCTGTCTCCGCCTGACATGAATTATCTTCACTGGTCACAGCATCTCACAAGAACTCCGAGAATTCCTTCACGAAGCTAGTCACTGGTAAGCATATGGTAATTATCAGTATGGGGTTGTGGAGATTATTAAATCTTTTTTATTGACATCATGAATTGATTAATATTAGACTATCATGATATTCTCCCAACTGTACAAATAACTCTTATTCAATCAAGCATATCATAATGTGTAACAGATTTTGGATATAATAAACAAAACGTTTAACTTGATTGTTTATTTGTTGATCATCAGATTTTTCATTGATTAATCACTTGTCATCTGTTGAGAATTTCCCTATCATGACACTATTATGAATGAACATTGGTCGATTGTTTTAAATAGTTGAATTCATAAGTTGATTAAAGCTAGTCCACTATTAGAAACCTGTAAGTATTGAACGACCGTTTCGTCCTAGTACGGTATTCCTCAGTAGTACTCATCCACGATCCCGCTTGCGAGATTTAAACGCAGAACTTTCGGTCTCATGCGAGAAATACTCAAAGTCTAAATCATTGAGCCGGTATATTAGAACAAAACGGTCATCCACAGACTCCAGAATTCCAATGACGATCTAACATTCATTGATTCATGATCTCAATAGAAAAAAAACTCAACATTCTCCATAACCCTATACTGATAAATACCATGTACTCACTGGTGACTAGCTTCAAGAGATAATTTTTGGAATCAGTCACACATGTAAATCGATGTATGTTTTAACATTCCTACTTCATCATCCCTGCTGAGCAAATCTTGTGAGTTGTCTAATGAGTCACTAGTGAATTGTTTTATTTGAGAGATTAGCATGAAAACCGATTAGTTCACATTACCTGTGCAATCAACATAGAAAGAAGTAACACCTAAACACAATTAACAATGCAGTTGTTTTTTTGTGTATATTTACATAATGTAGAATTCTCATCTTGACCATTGTCCGATTGTATTCGTATTGAACTATTCATGTGATAAGAGGTGGAAGCCAGTGATGTCTGAATTTCGTCGAAATATGACTGAGATATTTTCACAAATCCGATAGACACTTCATTACATTATGATTATTTATAACATGTATTGTGATATATATATACTGTGATTATTATTATTATAAGTAATACTGGTAGTGGTAGTGTGGGGGTAGTAGTAGTACCAGACAGCCACACCTAACACCTTAGCACTAGACCCGAAATGATGTCCACAGAATATCAGCCTCCCCCTCCCACAATGTTGGCGGCAACATCAAATGTAGTGAACGAGAACACAACTGGGAACAACCAAATATATTTGAATGCAACATTACAGAATCTCTCAGTAAAATCTGAGAAGCATACAACAAATACTTCAATTACAAAATGACAATCAATCGTCTCAATCGTCATTGTTGATTGTTTCCACAGCAATCATTCTTTGTTCTCATTGTGTTTACTTTGATTTTACTAACCTTTCACCACCAGATATTTGACTTTTGATTGTTGATGCATATACTACTGATATCGAGAGATATCAGTAGCACACACCTCAGTAGTATATGTAATCAGATATATTGACAAAGTTTCATCAGATAGATAAATATGTATGGTGTTCATGATGGACATAAAAGAACTGAACTTTCTATATTGAATTTTTCAATCATTGTCGGTGATATTAATCTCTATTTCTTTCCTTTTCTTTGCTTTGCTTTGTTTTTCAATTTATCTAATTGATGAAATGGAGAGAGAGAGAGAGAGGGAGACAGAGGGAGAGATAGAAACACTTGAATGAACTCTATGTAGGAAGTAAGGTCATCATTGTACTGATCAGTGAAATAAAATAGAAGTTTCTAAGGGTTGAATAACACTCTCTTCTGCTTCTTCTTCTTCTTTGTTGTTGTTGTTGTTGTTGTGGTGGTGGTGGTGGTGATGTCTTTTCATTACTGTTCACAGATTATAAAGAACAAAGGCATCATTCATTATGGATTGTTATTTTCATAAATAATTAATTAACTAATGGAAGGAAATACTGTAAATGTATGGCGTGAGGATGAGTTTGTAAGAACTGTGATGGATTTTCAACCAATGAGGGAACACTTTTTGTATGTGATGATAAAGACAATACAATTGTGATATGTGCTACTGATATGGACAGATATAAGTAGTATTTGTATCAGTGATCGAAAGTGAAATGTCTGATGTGAGAAGATTGAGGAATTGGAACGAGAACAGAGAATGATTAGTGTGGAGACATAGGAACAATGAAGTATGAGACAATTGATTGACATTTTGCGACTGAAGTATTGATTGTATGGTTCTGAGATTTTACCAAAATGTATGAGGTTGTCCTCACTGATATTCTCGTTCATTATACATTACATTGCAAAATATAAACAGATTGTACACTGGTTACTCTGTCTGTAAATATAAAAACAATGATGTATAACACTTTCCTAATGGATATGGATTATCCATATTTTCAAACTCTTATAATAAGGATTCAAACCGATATATAAGTGTCCTCATAGTGATTCTAGCAGTGTTAGGTATTTGCGGTTAGAGTTCTCGATACATATTGGTATAAGGTATAATGTAGCAATAGATGGACGAACTTCTCTCAGAAATCTACGACGTCCTATGTGAATAGTTCTTCTATACAAATATAGCGTCAACAGGTTTAGATTTGTTTCACGATATAGTATGGTTGTGGTTGGGTATTAAGGATAATGTTGATTCATCTGTCACTTGCAATCAAACGAGACAACTAATTATTTAATACATCTTTTGCCTTCATTTTTACTCCATGTTTGGAGACATTTTCTATATCATTTCAAACGTTTTGAGTAGTATAGTAAGTGTTAACAGTGCTCGTTGTATATGACATGACGAGTTCGCGCAGAAATCAAATACTATCACTATAATTTTGTGAAGATCGTTGTTACTTGTGGAGTTGAACCATGTCGGGTTTGAAACTGTTACCCACCAAGGACAATAAAAGAAATGGGATAATCACAACATTGGATACCGATTCAGTGGTTTAGAAGTGAAGCATTCGCACGTCAAACCGAAGATCCTATATTTGAGTCCTAGGTTAGTGATTGTGCACGCATACTACTGAAAAATCCTATACTTCATCCCAATGATCATCAATTATCTTCATGTTTTACATTAGTACTCTAACATTGAATAATTCATGATTATATGAAGGGGTTTTGTGGAGATCTTAGTAATTTCAATAGTTGAAAAGCCGTTACCAGTGGAGTTCAATCAGGTCTGTTGTGAGATATCAACTTACTGAAGACAATCATGTACGATGGCGCGATTTCGTGGATTAATTGAAGTTAAACATTAACACCGTTGGATACCAGTCAGCTCAGTGATCTAGTTGGTTAAGCGATTGCGCGCAAGACTGATAGGTCCTGGGTTTGAATCTCGCGGAAGGGCAGGATCATGGATTGGCACTGTTGAAGAGTCCCGTAATAGGACGAAACAGCCATCCAGTGCTTCCAAGTTCTCCATGGTGATCCAGCTTCAATGAACTCATGATTTCAACTATTGTAATTCATCATTGTCCGAATTTTAGTTCAATTTAAATCTCCTTGTCGTTTTATTAAACTTATATCCGGATATTATAATCTCGACGACTATTACAACAACAACAACAACAACAACCATATAGAACAAACTGTCTTTTTCAAGTTCGTTTTATTATTTGTTACAGTTTTATGGGTTTGTTTTTCTTTATATAATCAGAAAAAAAGTAACATTATTGTAACACTTAGTTAACTTATGTATACACATATACTTTTTTCCCCCCATACATAATTACCATAGTAACAGGAAACATACATAAATAATGACATTGGGTGTTACTCTTCAATTGAAAATCGATTTACTATAAATGGTGATATATATTCAAAATGAGACAATTAGTCTGAATCTTTTATGAATATAAAAATGTTTTCAAATCATATTTTTTATTAAAATGAGATTGTTATAGAAAATCTGGAAGTATTGAATGATTGTTTCGTCCCTGTATGAGACTCCTCGTCAATAGTGCATATCTATCAATCTACGTGGTGGATTCGAACGCAGGACTTGTCAATCTCATGAGTAAGTGCTTAACATTTAGATCATGAAGTTAACATTCAACTATGCTAAGAAAATTTCATATTCAATCTATTGTCTAATCAACTTGATGAAATGACGGCCGAATTCCTTTCTTTAACATCAAGAATAGAGATAATCTCGCTAAGAATTGGTAAAAAGATTTTTTATTATTGCATTTTAATGATGCTTAAACATTGATATTT
Organism: Schistosoma haematobium; assembly: GCF_000699445.3. NCBI lineage: Eukaryota > Metazoa > Platyhelminthes > Trematoda > Strigeidida > Schistosomatidae > Schistosoma > Schistosoma haematobium. Next base: position 23,159,375 of record NC_067201.1, read on the forward strand.
TGATTGAGATCATGAATTGATTGATGTTAAACCACCATGGAAAATCTGAAATCATTGGATGACCATTACGTCCTAGTGTGGGGCTCTAAGATGATTTCTTGAAGTTCGGGTATCAAGGCGTGACCAGCGCAATCCAATCCTTATCGAATAGAGACAGGTATTCACCTCAGACAATGAATAAATTGTTGCGCGCCGTTGGATGCTGGCTCAATAATCTAGACGTTAAGTGTGGGCGTGTGAAACCGAAAATCCTGGATTCGAATCCGACGTGTGGAGTCATGGATGCGCACTATTGAGGAGAACCACACTAGGACAAAACGTTCATTCAGTGATCTCAAGTTTTCAGTGGTGATCTAACATCGATCAATATATTTTATCTATATTTTTAAAACTCGATATCGGTCACCCATCATTTATCCCTCTACTACAATCAATTGTTTTGCCATCTACCATATATAAGCCCCTTAAATTTCAATAAACTTAATTCTTTCTTTGTTTGAAGAATGAATACGTAAGAAAATTTGCCAAACACTGTAGAGTATCCTTTAAGGCTTTCCATTAATTAACATTATAATAAGTTGTAGACCTTTTCTTAATAGGGCGTGAGTATTGTACTGAACTGAAACGTGAAGAACTACTACAACGATCATCAAGAATTAGTAAAGCAAATACGGCATTCCTACAGTCGGAGAACATATAGAACTTAAATCGACTTTCAACAAATATCAAAGTCACAATCTTCAATATGAATGTCAAGATAGTCTTACTATACAGAGCTGAAACTTGGAGAACAACAACAACCACCATCAACAAGGTACAAGTATTTATAAATAGTTGTCTACTCAAGGTACTCATTGTCAGTTGACCGGTTACCATCAGCAGCAGTCTACTGTGGGAGAGAACAAACCACCTTCTAATTGAACAGGAAATTATGAAAAGACGATAGAAGCAAGCGCTAACTTGGGATCCTGAAAGGAAACGGGAAAGAAGAATGTCAAAGAACATACTACATTAGAAATTGGAAGTAGATATGAGAAAGATGAATAAAAACGGGAAAAAACTAGAAAAGATTGTCCAGAACAGGTTTGGATAAAGAGTGCTGGTGAGCGACCTATGCTTCTCTACGAGGAGTGACAGGCGTAAGTAAGTAACTAAGTAAGTAATTGAATACATTTAGTTACTATTTATAATCATTCAATTCAAAAACAATCCAAAACTATTGAAATAGACCGCCTTGAAATTGACATTTGAATCTTTAGTGTATTCATTCAATTATTCAACTATTAAAACAAAAATAAATTAAATAACCACACCTTTATTTCTTTAACTTTAAATAAACAAATCGAATTCATTGTTTATTATTATAATTGACTTGAATACATCATATAAGATTTATTTAAACAAACATTGGGAAATACGTTTTTTCTATTGAACATTATGATGATGATACAATTGAACTTCTATTTGAAGTTTTGTGCTGATGATGTCAATCAAAGGAATGATGAAAAGCTTCATGTGACTAAACTATCCAGATAAAAGTACAAAACTTTATCGAAATCATTCAATTAGGCTGCAAATCTTCTCCATTATCACAAGATAATTCAGGATTTATCTGAATAGTAATTTACGGAGTTAGTAATCGTATTGTAATAATTGAATTTATGAGTTGATTGAAGTTAGGCATTAATACAGTTCAATACCGGTTTATTGATCTAGAGGTTAAGCATTTGAACTCGACACAGAGAGAGAGAGTCCTGAGTTCGAATTCCACGTGTGTAATCATAGATGTAAACTACTGAGAAGTTTCATATTAGGACTCTAAATTTTCAATGAATCTAGACCACCATAGAGAACCTGAGAGCGCTGAACGGCCGTTTCGTGCTATTGTAGGATTCTTTAGCAGTGCTCATCCATGAACTCGACTCACGGGATTCCAATCCAGGACCCGTCGATCTAGCACGCTAGCTTTTAAACACTAGGCCACTGAGCCGGTATCCAACGGTGTTAATGTCAATCTTCAACTAATCCACGAAATTGAGCGACACATCTACCATTGACATCAACGAGTTACTATCTCACAACCGACCCGGTTGAACTCCAATGGTCACTGTTTCTCATCAGAACTCCAGGATATACATCTTAAAGCCAGTCACTTATCCCATAATAAAACGAAACGGCCGTTCAGTGCTTCTAGGTTCTCTATGGTCGTTTAGCTTCAGTTAACTCATGATCTGAACTACTGAGATAAAATATTGTTGACATTAACAAATATACAGTTAATTATCATAGGAAAAAAACGTAATATTTTATCTAGTCGTGATTACGCAACATCAAAATTGAAGCTCTCCTTTTTGAATAAAGTTAATTCATCATAGAGTCTATTATGTCAAGTTATTACAGAATATTGACAATATTTTGTCAAGTTTGAGGAAATACTGCACGTTAACATTCATGAATTACACTGTGGTCTCTACAGTGTATACATAACGACATCTTGTCAACTAAATTATTTGATTAACTCTGGAAATCAGAATGTTCTGATCAACAATTTGATTATTCATATTTCCTAAAATATTCATTGTAATGCACAAAGATTAATGACCATTGGTTTCATAATTTCGCTCAATAAAATTTGGCGTCATTTACAATTTGTCGCCAATATAAAATCAATCACTAAAATTCTTAAGATTAAATTAGACTTTATAATGATGATGATGATGATGATGATGATGATGATGATGATGATGATGATGATGATGATGATGATGATGATGATGATGATGATGATGATGATGATGATGATGATGATGATGATGATGATGATGATGATGATGATGATGATGATGATGATGATGATGATGATGATGATGATGATGATGATGATGATGATGATGATGATGATGATGATGATGATGATGATGATGATGATGATGATGATGATGATGATGATGATGATGATGATGATGATGATGATGATGATGATGATGATGATGATGATGATGATGATGATGATGATGATGATGATGATGATGATGATGATGATGATGATGATGATGATGATGATGATGATGATGATGATGATGATGATGATGATGATGATGATGATGATGATGATGATGATGATGATGATGATGATGATGATGATGATGATGATGATGATGATGATGATGATGATGATGATGATGATGATGATGATGATGATGATGATGATGATGATGATGATGATGATGATGATGATGATGATGATGATGATGATGATGATGATGATGATGATGATGATGATGATGATGATGATGATGATGATGATGATGATGATGATGATGATGATGATGATGATGATGATGATGATGATGATGATGATGATGATGATGATGATGATGATGATGATGATGATGATGATGATGATGATGATGATGATGATGATGATGATGATGATGATGATGATGATGATGATGATGATGATGATGATGATGATGATGATGATGATGATGATGATGATGATGATGATGATGATGATGATGATGATGATGATGATGATGATGATGATGATGATGATGATGATGATGATGATGATGATGATGATGATGATGATGATGATGATGATGATGATGATGATGATGATGATGATGATGATGATGATGATGATGATGATGATGATGATGATGATGATGATGATGATGATGATGATGATGATGATGATGATGATGATGATGATGATGATGATGATGATGATGATGATGATGATGATGATGATGATGATGATGATGATGATGATGATGATGATGATGATGATGATGATGATGATGATGATGATGATGATGATGATGATGATGATGATGATGATGATGATGATGATGATGATGATGATGATGATGATGATGATGATGATGATGATGATGATGATGATGATGATGATGATGATGATGATGATGATGATGATGATGATGATGATGATGATGATGATGATGATGATGATGATGATGATGATGATGATGATGATGATGATGATGATGATGATGATGATGATGATGATGATGATGATGATGATGATGATGATGATGATGATGATGATGATGATGATGATGATGATGATGATGATGATGATGATGATGATGATGATGATGATGATGATGATGATGATGATGATGATGATGATGATGATGATGATGATGATGATGATGATGATGATGATGATGATGATGATGATGATGATGATGATGATGATGATGATGATGATGATGATGATGATGATGATGATGATGATGATGATGATGATGATGATGATGATGATGATGATGATGATGATGATGATGATGATGATGATGATGATGATGATGATGATGATGATGATGATGATGATGATGATGATGATGATGATGATGATGATGATGATGATGATGATGATGATGATGATGATGATGATGATGATGATGATGATGATGATGATGATGATGATGATGATGATGATGATGATGATGATGATGATGATGATGATGATGATGATGATGATGATGATGATGATGATGATGATGATGATGATGATGATGATGATGATGATGATGATGATGATGATGATGATGATGATGATGATGATGATGATGATGATGATGATGATGATGATGATGATGATGATGATGATGATGATGATGATGATGATGATGATGATGATGATGATGATGATGATGATGATGATGATGAGAAAGATAATTCTTCTACCTGTATGAAACAAATACATTCATATTCAAATATGAATAGTGGCTAGCAGTGGAATCCAGGTCACGCGTTTCGTACCATCTGGGATTCGTTAGCTAGATGTACCTGCACCCCAGATTTGATGTTCATTCTGTGACTTGATCTGAGTACCGCTTGCTGCAAGCACCATCGCGTCATACACTTAGCTACTGAGTCCCTACAGCATCTTTTCATATAACGCTCGTGAATTAAGGCTATATCGAGGCTTACACACGGTATGCACATACGCCAATAAAAGACTGATCAACTGTAGTCCTGAACATCAATGAGAAGTTTCAAGTAAACAATACTAAGTGAAATACATTCAATATTATAATCTAAAAACATGCACTGTTCTGTGGGGTGCCTGAAATTATAACGATGAAGGGACATTTCTTTGCACATTGAAATCTTAAGAATCTCAAATTTATGTGGAGGTTATTACAAAAACTGATTCAGCAGTCTTTCTTGAAATTTTTATTCATGTATATATATCCATGTATAAGTAGGCATACTATTTATTTGGATACCGGTTTCTTCATTTCAAACAATACAATCGTCATATTTTGATACATTTCAATTGAATAATTGATGATCTCCGATATCACTTGACCATCTTCCATTGCCTGTTGTGTATAACTATTTCACATCTGAAATAGTTAAACTCCACTGGTCATAGCTTCTCATTCGAACTTCAAGAGTTTCATCTAGAAGGTAATTACAAGTGAACACATGATTGTTATCAATATAGAGTTTTGTAGAATTTTTATAGTTTAAGTCACGAACTAATCTTAGACCATCAATTAAAGCCAAGAAAAACTGGAAAGTTGTTTTGTCCTAGTACAGAATCAGCAAACAGTGCACATTCACAACACTGCCTTAGGGAATCAAATCTAAGACCTTCAGTATTGTTAAGGAACGCTTAACATCTAGATCATTGAGCCGATATTGAATGTTGTACATATACGTGTACATGAAGATTGTTGTATAGTATCATAAAGTGATTGAATTTTAACCTGTACACCATTAGATGCGAGCTCAGTGACTTAGAGGTTAAGCGTTCGTTCATAATACTGAAGATCTTGTATTTGGTTCCCTAATGGCAATGTCGTGGATGTGCAACGTTGGAAATTTCCGTACTGGGACGAAAACATTCCCCAGCTTTTTTCGGTTTTTGTTGGTCGTCCAGCTAAGATCAGTTTGTGATTTCATCCACGAATATACACCATAATAGTTAACTGAATAATGACTCGACTTAAAATGTTCCAAAACTTCTAGTCATAATTTATGACTGACAGAATTCAGAAAATTCTCAAGCGACTATTGCGCTATGTCATGAATTGACTGACTTTGTAAATGTATATCAATAGAGGGCGACTCAAAGGTTCTGATAGCTAAGCGGTTATCTTATGATTTGACAGTCGTTGGTTCGCACTCAGATGGGGTTGTGAAATGCATTAGATTTCGACCAGTTTTAGTCAGTATACATGCATCCTATGCAGACTGATTACACATAGTCATTACTTCAAAATGTTTTATGAAATGGATGAGACTACAGAATCTGTTGTTTTTCAAATATCAAAGATTAGTAAGTCATAATGTTGAATTATATCGTTTATCGATATCGTTATTTGGCAATTAATATGCAACAGAACTAAGAGAACTGAACTGACCCGTCAAATGTAGATTTCTTAACTTTCAACTTATAATGGTTTGGAGTATCCCGTTGTTGATACTTTGACTGAATTTTGCTTTGTCTCATTTGACATAACTGCATCTTTTATTACTTACATACTTACTTACGCTAGTTACTCCTCGTGAAGGAACATAGGCCGCCCACCAGCACTGAATTATTTTTTTTGATTAGCGTTATTTTTAGCTAGTTAGTTTTCTACGGGATGGGGTTGTTAAGCCCATGCCCAACCCTCCTCCTTTACCCGGGCTTGGGACCAACAGTATCCCTAGAAGAGCTACAGGCCGAGTTGTATCTTTTATGGCTTGTCATTATATCTTAATTTTACACAAAACAGATGAAATGTGAATAGAAGTGGAATCCAAGAAAAGCAAAATATTCTTTTTGAGATTTTTTATCAGCTATACTTATATATTAGAGTTGATTTTCATTTGTGATTCGAATCTAGTACTTTTCGCTCCAAAAGCTCAACATGTCATCCACTTAGCTACTGAATTCAAATAGTTACTCACTTGTGCATGTAATGTGTTTGATTATTTCCCTGAAGAAGTACAAACTAATATAAGGAACGAAACGTTAGCATTATTTTAATATCAGTCTCTAAAATTTTTCACAAATATGATTTCTTTTTGAATGTCATATAATTATTAACAAAAATGAGTGATGGCTAGCAATGGAACCCAAGATGTACGTTTCGTCCTATTTAAGATTCGTCAACTGAATGTACCTGTATGCTAAAAGTTGATTTACACTCCAGAACTTGAACGTCAGGCAGTTAGTCAGCTACAACGTGGGACAAGACACATATGTGCATCGATCCAAGTTGCCATACCTTATTAACACAACAAAATGAACACCGGATTCATTGAAGTAGTTATTTCAATGGTGATAATATATAAAAGAAAGATTGCATATAAAGGCATTGTACAGGAAGAAAGAATTAGTTCGTAGAAAGAGAGATACGAAGCGGTTTTAATCTCACGGTTTAAGGGAAGACAGAGAGTGTATAACCGACGCCATTGTGGTCAATTCTCAGCCATGTCACACAGAGTCTCCAACCATTGGTTACGATAGTCACGCGGACCCCGACCGAGTAGTCTGCATCTAACAGCATGGCTCACACTATAAGTTGGTGACTTTGTAGACTGATCCCACGTTTTGGTTTAACCGCATTTTGCATTCTTCCAATTATCTCCAACACTAGTCAGCATTGCGCGTCGTAGTAATCAGAGTTCAGACATACGTACCACGTGGATCAACCATCTTTGTCGATGAAGATTCATAATCTCATCAACTGATTTATCATCATTCTCTAATACCTTGCATCTAACCTCACTATTACTTACCCAATGATCCCAGCAGATATGAGCAATACGAATATCTTCTACTCTGAATGGCCATGTTTCACAGTCGTAAAATGAAACAGAATAAACGGACTCGGACCTAATGTAGCGAACACGAAAACCAGTGGGGACAATGGAACGTATTTGACAGGACTTGTTAATAAAATCTAATAATCAACTAGTAAACGCTTAATTTGCAAAATGTTCATCAGTTGTCTCATAATGACTCAGACTTCATTGTTCTTGCATTTTCATCCAAATTGCATCCTGTTTCTATTCTTTACTGTTCGATCCTCTTGTCTATGTGCTGCCAGACCTTCTGTTCACGACTAACATCATATACTACTTTTGTCGATATAAGTAGCACATACCACACTCGTCCCCCCCCGTTTGAAGTAGTCGTTCTTGCGGTGGTTCATGCTCACCGTGCCACATTCTTTGTCTCTGCAGTCTATGCTACCCTCTCCGTCAAAATGTCGAGTCTGCAGTGCGCTGACCTCCATAGCTCCATCGACCTGTCGGGGCAACAACATCCGACATCCACCTGGCACCTGGGACACTTAACACTCGTGCTCCACCAGCCTGCTGAGGCATCTACATCCGACGTCCGCCCAACAGCCGCACGTCCCTCCGTTCCTCTCCGTCGACATCATCTGCTACAACCAACGCCATCCCGCCAGAACACTCCATTTGACGCCACCCCTCTGCACCAGACTGCCACAACTAGCACCTCAGATCAATATCAAAATGTTAACACATAATTATATACATATTTATTATTATTATTATTCACAAAGAACAAAAAACTTTATCAACAAATGTACTCTTAACCTAAATACATAAAAATCAATAAAAGGTAAACACTATCCTATAATGATCTTCTTCATCTTCCATGATACAATTGTTTACATATTTATTTATTAATAAATAACTTTTCATTGTGTTTTATTTTTGTAGTTTTTGTTTATCTTTTCTTTTTAATTGTCAATTTGTGTAAACAAAAAAAGAAAAATTAAGATAATGAACAATAAAAAAAACAAAAAAGAAAGAAAAAGGAAAGAAAAAAGAAAGGAAAAAGAAAGAAAAAAGGCGAGAAAAAAGAAAGGAAGGAATAAAGAAATGCTATACATTGTGAATAATTGAAATATACCTGTTTGTTTGTTTGTTTGTTTGTTTGTTTTCATTCAAGTTAACAAATTGTTATGTCTAAGACATTGTATTTCTTGTTATATGGAATACAATTAGATCAATTCAAATGTTAGAAGTTATTCCTTAGTTATATAAAAGAAAACAGAAAACAATTGAAGAAGGATGATGATTTCAAAACAGTATTAATGATGTTACAAAATTGTTGAGTATTTATAGTTTATTTTTTTTAATCATAATAACAAAATCATCATCATCATCGTCGTCGTCGTCGTCGTCATCTAATTCGCATACAAGGAATTATTAGCATTTCTTCAATAGGGAAGCTATATGTTGTAAAGATTTTGGAAGATTGTTCCATAAAATGATGGAATGGAATATCTTCAAGTCTTTCTGAGATTTGTTACAGCATCCTTGAATTCACCCATAGATCATCTTCACATAAATTATTCAATCATAGAAACATTATACAAACAAACAAACAGATAGATAGATCTGTGGATAGATAGATAGATGTGTGGATAGATAGATAGATAGATAGATAGAAGTGTGGATAGACAGATAGAAAGTTCGTCAGAAATATGGAAAGCAAAACAAACAAACAAAACCTACTTACAATATTGGTACAATTTGATCATAACTTGGTGGTGGTGCTGTTGGTTCAATAATAAATTCGTCATTATTTACTTTAATCTCATTGTTTTCATGATTATCTAAATAATTCATATTATTATTATTATACTGGAACGTATGTTGTAATGGTTGATGATTTAATGAATAACATTCAAGTAGACAATGATGATGATGATGATGGAGATCACGACAACGACGACGACAACAATGACGATGATGATGATCATGATATCGATGATCGTGACGACGACGACGACGACAACAACAACAACATTGACATAATTGTTTATTTTCATATATTTCATTTGTATTATTATTATTATGTAAATAACATGTTACATACTCTTCATGATTCTCATCATTCATATATTTCTCATTTTTATTTAAATATATATCAAGAATATGAGAGAAATGACGAAGTTGTTTATAATAATGTTCATCATCATCATCATCATGATCATTAATTTCATTATTGGAATATTGAATAATCAGTTCATCTAATAAACATTTTATATATTCCTTAGGATTATGGTTATTGTTTATACTACTTATATTATATATATCAGTAGTATTATTAGTAGTAGTATTTGTATGATCATTATTATTATTATTATTATTATTCCATAAGTAATCACAACAACAACAAGAACAACAAGAACAACTTGAATCTCCTTTATCATTTATCGATTTATCTAATAAATTCTGTTCAATATTTTCATGATGATCATGAATAGAATGTAATGCCAATAATCGATCACAATCGAAATGATCATGATCATGATTATTATTTCTATTATCGATCGATCTCATTTGTATCTCTTTAAAATTACAATCGAATTGATTCTTTAATTGATTATTATTATTATTATTATTATTCAATAAATAATTTTGTTTTAATAATTGATCAGTTGTAGATAATTCAAATGATTTATGATCTATTATTGATTGATAATGATTAATTGATTGATATTTTGTTTGAAATAAACAATCAATAATTTGTAAACGTATTGATTTTTTTAATGAAAAAAAGATAATCAATAAAATAAAACTAATCAATAAAATACCAAATAAAAAACCAATCAAAAATATAAATAACCATGATTTTAACCATTTATAATATAAATATAATAATAAATGATTCCATTTAGTTTTCATATTTATATTATAATAATACCATCCTGATTCACTCCATTCATTTAACCAAGAAGGTAAGTTTAATCCACTGATTAATGGATTATTATTATCATTATTATCATTGTTACTATTCATAGTTAATTGGTTACTATGTATATTGATCATTTGTGTATGACCTAAATGATTCGTTGTATTGAATGATTGATTAGTTTTATATGTGATCCACCAAAATGGTGCTAACCATAACCACCATGTTAATTCAATATAATAATGATCATTATATTGATTATTATGATCAGGATCATGATTAGGATCATTATGATTAGGATCATGATATATATGATCTAGATCATGATTATTTTTAGTAAATAATTCCCATGTACCACGTAATAATTCTATAGAATTTAATGATTGTTGAAAATTTATTGTATTTGATAAATTTTTTATAGAAATTATTGATTTTTCTTGATAAGTTAATAAAGTTAACCAATTTAATTGTGACCAAATTTCTGATAATTTATATGATATAATCATATTTTGTTGTTTTATATTAAAATGACAACGTGTCCATAATTGATCACGATCAAAATTTTTTGTAGTTGAACACCAATAACCAATCCATGTTGGATAAATTGATAATTGATCATCTAATTGATTATTGATTATACCAGGTAAACAATGTGTGAAATTTTGTGGTCTACTTATGTCATGATGATGATGATGAGGATGATGTAATGATAAAGTAGCTTGAAATGGGAAATAACATGGAAAACCAGGATCATTACCACCTTCTGTTTTAATATTATGTAATAATTGTATTGATTTAGGACATTCACGTAATTGTTTTAATTCTGTATAACATATCCAATGTCCTAAATATGGTTGACATTCATAATCACTAGATTGTATAAAACCTCCTATATTATAATGATAATAATGATTAGTTTGTTTTTTAAAATAACATGGTAATTGATATGATAATTGTGGACGACATTTTGTCCATAAACCATCATTATCAAAATTTGATGTTGTTGAACACCACCAATAACCACTTTTACCATTATCTATTGGTATTCTATCATTTTCATGTTGATAAATTAAATCACCATCATTTCGAATACATGTTGTATATAAACGTTTATGATAAATAAATGGAAAATAACATTGTTTACCTGGTTGATTACCACCATAAGTTGTTGTTGTCTCTGGGCATAATTGCCATTCTGGATAATGATCATAATTATCAGTTAATGGACACCACCATTTAGATGAATGTAATTGGTTATTTGTTATTAGATTGGATTGTTCATCATTTGGTCCATTTATATCAATATGTTGACATTCATAGATTGCTTTACGTTTATATACTGATGGAAATATACATTGACGTTGATGTTTTATAGTTTTTTCATTCCAATAATAATTATTTATAAATTGTAATATATTTAATATAATTATTTTATAAAAAATTATATATTTTAAGCATAGTAACCATTCCATTTTATTTTTGTGTGTGTGTGTGGCTTGGATACAATTTACTTCACCTGTTCCCTTCCCTCCCCCCCGTCGGGTACTTTTTAATCGTCAAAATAACAAATTACACTTTTATACTTTTAATCGAAATATGATGATGACACGTTTTACTTCATGGGTATTTATACTTTATTCATTGAATAAATGAACCAATCAAATGATAGGAATCATTAGATATAGGTAATAAAAAAAAATAGATAAACGAATTTGATTGGTTGAAATGATTTTTATGGAATTTGTTTTATTTAGAAGGGGTATTGTGAAGATTTTAGAAATTTCACTCGTTGAAATCATGTGTCAATTGAAGCTAAATCACTATAGGAAAATCTGGAAGCATTGAACGATTGTTTCATATTTGTATGAGACTTCAAAGCGGTGTGCATCCATGATCTTGCTCGAAGGATACGAACCTAGGATATATCGATCTCGTGCGTCAACGATTAACCACTAGACCACTGAGCCAGTACCAAGTGATGTTAATGCACCACCGTACACCATTGTCTTCAGTGAGCTGATATGTCACAACCGGCTCAGTGGTCTAATGGTTAAGCGGTCGCGTTCGAGACCGGTAGGTCCTGGGTTCAAATCTCACAGGGGGCGGGATCGTGAATGAGCACTCCTGAGGAGTTCCATATTAGGACGAGATGACCGTCTAGTGCTTCCAGGTTTTCAATGGTGATCTAGCTTCAACTGACTCATGATATAACTGGTGAAATTTTTTTGTAGGCTGAATTTATTTAAATTTACTTGGGGTTGTTTTACTCGTATCCAGCTGACGAGTATCAAATAAAGTGAAACGCGCGTCCACTGTTAGCCACTGTCGACCTTTGCTTAAGTTTATTTTATTTTCTTACAATAAAGCACATTTAATAGATAGAAAATTGAAGACAACTGAAGAGTTTTACAGTAGGACGAAACGATAGTTGAATGCTTCCAGGTTTTCCATGATGGTTTAGCTTTCATTGATTCATGATATCAATTATTGAAATTAATAAATGAAGTTTAAAAGAATGTCAGATTTTCTTTTACTTATTTTCTTCTTATTATTATTAGACATTAATAGACATCATATGCTCACTAGTGAATGGATTCAAGAGGTATTTCCTGGAGTTCTAATAAGAGGCAGTGACCAGTTGAGTTCATTCGGGTATGCTGTGAGACAATGTTGGACGGTGGTGCAATCTCGTGGATTGGTAGAAGTTAAACATTAACACCGTTGGATGCCGGACCAGTGTTATAGAGGTTAAGCGTTCGAGTGCGTTAGGTTCTGGGTTCGAACCGCACAAGGAGGAATCGTGGATGCACACTGCTGAACAGTTCCATACTAGGATAAAAGAGCCGTCCAGTGCCCTTGGGGTTTCTATGGTTATCTAGCTTCAATTAACTCATGAATTCAACTATTAAATAATTGTATAAGTCGATAGAAAAGTTTATGGAAATTATCATTAAACATCTGTGTTCGTGATAGTTCTTTTTCTGTTATTTATTTATTTAAACACGTAAATATTGGTACCAAGGGGCACCGAATACATATGCGCTAAACAAGTCACTTGAATTGTGTGTGGGCTTTGATAATGTCCGGGTGCTCAAACCGAAACAGGTGGTTTTCTTAGGCGGACACACCCAGAACCATCGACTTCAAGGTCTAATCCACAAGTCAATGGAGCAACGTCAGGAGATACAGTCCCATGATAGCCAGTGAACAATAGGTTCAGACGCCATTTGTTCCTTCAGGATACTGGAGACTATGTGCACCATTGGTTCGGAATGAGGGTTTTGCAACTTCCCTAAGTGAATCCTCCATATCTACCAACCCCATTAAAGTGCCGAATATTCACATTTCGTTCTATCAATTTCATAAACAACATTCCCATCACAAGAAGGCAGGGAGTAGGACTTCCCAGTCAGTGGTTGTAATACGTCTAGCCATGTGAGAGCATTTCAATCGGGAGTATTGTCTCTTCCCATTCTCGGCTGTACCAAAGCATTTGATAGTGTTCTTTCTTTGTCCATAAAAAGACACACACACACACTCTCTCCCCCTCTCTCTTTATATAAATATAAAAATATATATCTATATTAATTGATCTTCGGTAATGTCTCTTTACTTTTTTTAGGGTAATACAACTTTTAGTGAAAGAAAGGACATTTTCATTCATAAATACACAAAAAGCAAAAAAAAACTATAAAAAAATCACATAGTAAACAGAAATGACCTTGAACATTGAAGTATCGAATGTGAATTTATTTCGTTTAATCTTCAGTTGTTTATAATAATAAACAAGTAAATATAGGGATAACTATCTATTTTCAATATTCAATATTATTTAGTTAATCGATTAATACTGACTATTTAAAGATAATTCTCTATGAAGATGACATCGTAGCACATCCCAACTTATATTATTTATTTGAACATATAGATATTGGTACAAAGAGGCACCAAATAGATATGTGCCACATAAATCATTCGATTTGTATGAGGGTTGGGATACTGTCCGGGTGTGCAAACCGAAACAGATGGTTCTCTTAGGGGTCATATCCGGAGCGTTCAATCTAAAATTATGATCCACAAAGCAGTGGAGATGCAGTCCCATAGCAGCTGGTGACCAATAATTGGTTTATACGTCATTTGTTCCCTCAGGATCCAATTGCCCCAGGTGGACTTTCCATGTACACCAACCCAGGTTAAGCGTAAGATATTCGCTTTTTGTCCTCTCAATTTTGTAAACAACACACCGTGGCAAGAAGTCAGTGAGTAGGATTTTCCATGCAGTGTTTGTATACGCGTGGTCATGTGAGAGCATTTTGAGAGAGAGAGAGAGAGGTGACTGTCCCCACTCTCGGCCGTACCAGGGCATTTGGGGGCCCCAACTTACAGCACAAGAAAAACAAAAGTCAGAGTTCAAAACTGAATTGTTAACTGGATATAGATTGGATTAAATTATGCTCCATGTATGATTGTATTGGTGCATGATGATTGGCTAATACTTATCCAATCATTAGCGCTAGTCGATACTTAAAGTACACTCAAGAATATTCATATGTAAGAAAACTATGAATATACTAACGTTTTTCTTATTGTGCTTCTTACTTCCGTCTACCCCTTGTTATTTAGAATAAAATTTCTTTCCTGTTCAACTATGTTTGGATTTGGGAACTTATCGAATGAATTAGTGTCCAAGAATATTAAGCAATAGGAATAGATTGTTTTGTAATAAGAGTGAATTATAACACGAATCTTCAGTGAAAAAAACGTATTCTTATATGAAGAGTTCACTTACTATTTGAATGTCAAAATGCAAGATAATGAAAAAAAACTGGACATTAAAAAGCCGAGGTGATAAAAATTCAAGGTCACGTAATCTAAACCACTCCTTCCCTTTAACAAAGACATAGGAACTCATAAATTCCGTCATCGAAATCTCCAGAAAGATATCCTCAGTGTTTATATATACTTAACTAGATAAATCCCCCAAATGCCCTGGTATAGCCAAGGGTGGGGGGATTCAGCGCTCTTTCTACAAATGCTCTCACATGGTCACGTACATACAACCACTGATTGGGAAGTGCTACTCACTGGCTTCTCGCACCACGATGTTTTGTTTATGAAATTGTGAGGACGAAAAGCGAATATCCTACTCTTTAACCAAGTTGGTGGATACGGACAGTCCACCTAGAGCAATTGGAAAACTCTTATTACAAGCCAACGCTGCACATGAGCTCCAGGATACTGAAGGAACAAATGACATATCAACCAATTATTGGTTACTATGGGACTATATCTCCTGACGTTGCTCCACTGTCTTGTGGATCGGACCATTAGGTCGAAGGTTCCGGATGTGCCCCACCCCTAAGAGAACTACCTGTTTCGGTTTAGACACTCGACCAGTATCACAGTCCACATACAAACCGAATAATTCATGTGGTTCACAAGTATTTGGCGCCTTCTTTACCAAAGTTTGTGTTTAAATAAATAAATAACAGAAATCCTTTTCACACATAACTAAATCATTATTAACTTGATAGCAATGTTCATTACACTTAACTAATGTCATTCAAACTCTGAAGTAACAAATAAACATAACTAGGTGTTACCTCTTCATTAATACACTTCATTAATCCAAAATTGAATAATAAAATGTATATACTACTAATTATTATGAATTCATTTTAATTCATACAGGAAATATTAAACAATAGTCTATATATATTAACGCATAATCTTAATGTTAATTATATATGTCCTTTAATTGAACTAATCTTCATTGTTTATCATCATTAAAAAATTGAAAACAAACAAAATGATGGATAAGTGGTATATACTACTTATAAACTTATGAATGAGTTTATTTTTAATTTTCCTACATTCCCCTTTTGTGAATGATAATTTAAAACTACATAGATGAATTTAAAATTGATTGATCACTGGATAGTAATCAATATTATGTGTGTTAGATCTTTCTTTGTGAAGATTGAATCCTATCTAGGATTTCTTATCGATGATCTCCAATCAGCATCTTATCTCAACATAGTGATTGCATGTAATATCAAGTCATCTAGACTAGTGTAACTTGATCAATAGGATTCGATCTGCATTAAGAAACACCTGACACATATGACATTGATCACCACACAATGATCAATCAATTGTAAATACATCTCAATCCTATAAGATGTTAGTTGTGGCCCAGATAGCTCAGTGGTAACGTCACTGACTATGAAGCTAGGTGATACGAGATCGAATCCGTTAGGGAGAATCAGATTCTTCAAAATTAGATGTAAACCATGTTGACGAGTGCCAATTAGCACGAAACCCGGGTCCAGGGTTTCCTGTCAACTACCTCCAATCACCATCTTAGATAGGGGAATAACCGTTTCGAAGCTATATCAAATTATATGTGAATAACTATATGCATGTCACCGTAAATTTCAAATGAGACATTCATCAATACTTGAAGTGATAAATTTTACAAATTTCGAAAGTCAGTATTATCAGATGAACCATGTATGCACATTTTAATCAAGCTTCTTTAATGGTGAATTTGTGAATCGTGTCAAGTAATGGAATTCACAACTGATTATGTTTTATCCTATTTGTCACTCGTCATTTGAATATGTCAACTAGTTAATGCAAATGTATACAAAAAAAGTTGAATGTAGTATATGTCGCTTCATTAAGTGACTAAGCCTAAGTTAGTAATTAACTCATTCAATGAGTATGATATCCAGTATTGGTTATGTTTTGTAGTTGATATTCAGGACTCTATTCCATCCTAATGTCATGTTTTGTGTCATAGTTTTTTTAGTATATTGGAATTGTGGCTAACGGCAGGCAGCAGCGTTACGTCCTGCTTGAACCATAACGTTAACTGTACCAACAATGTATTGTTGATGTTGACATTGAATATCAGAACGTACACTAAAGCGTTTATATGCTAATAGAAACTAATCAATTATAGTGATCTGTATTAATAATGGAGCATTGCAAACATATTAGATAAATGAAAAGTATTTGAAAATAGGATTATTTGAAGTGGAGATTAATTTAGATTGATGATTTTCTTTTTGATGGAGTTTTGTTCTCTGACCTAGATGGTTTGGTCGTGGAGCTTTCATCGTTCTTCTGAACGACATCACCAGAACAAACTTCAGGTAGAAGTGAAGTATTCGAACTATCGAAGAGGTTAACAATGAAGAACGCTAGAACTTTCATACAACCCAATTGGATGGCATGGTTCAGCCTTCCAGGCGTTGTCACTTTTATGTATTTTATCTTTTCTATTCAAATTAAATATATTGTTCTACGTGACATTTGTAGTGATGATGTCCTGCAGAAGAACGATGAAAGCTCCACGACCAAATCATCCAGCTCAGAGAAAAAAAAACTCAAAATCATTCACCTAAGCTGAAAATCTTCGTCACCATCTCAAAATCATAGTACGTTTCTCGTGGTTCGAAAATGATTATTTTCGTCATGAATCGACATAATCTGAAGAACCATTGGGACTATACAGCATTGCAAAGTTGTTTAATCTTAGATTGCGATTGTTCATTAATAAAAAACAGTGACCATGTCAAGGATCTAACTCAAAATATTCATCTCTTACAACCACTAACTTGGAAAACGAAGGGTCAAGTCTCCAAACTCAGTCAGTCTGAAAACTTATGCTATAATCATTAGATGTTTCGTACGTGATAGAACCGAATCTCTACAGTAAAAACTTACATTGAAGTCTATAGCCACATACCAAATGACCACTCAATTGAAGATAGACTTTACGTCATACAACGATATCAATTCGAAAACAATGGAAGCTCAGAAATATATTTCCGGGAAATCTTATAGGAAATAGAGACTTTCCAAGTTTAAAAAGGCAAGAGAATGAGACAGTATCTTATGGACAATACAGAACCAGGACCGCGACATATAATGGACATTGAATGATAGTGAGATCATATGAACAGTGGAATATATACCAAAGCATTATATGTAATCATCGTCAGAGTAAGACTTGAAGGTGACAGATTCTAAATCATGTAAAATTACTAATGGGTGATATCATTCGAAGTCTTAAATCGCGACAAAACAGCTGTCTAATAATACAGTTCTGTTGCCATTAAGGACGTTTCTCCATTGTTTGACATTTTAACAAGCTAATTTTAACCCAAATACAGAAAAATTACATAAACATTTTGCCACAGAAATTACTTGTACAATTAGTTATCCTTATTTTCAGTTGATCAGTAAAGGATTTAGAAACCAAGAAGGCCTGAAGGTCCTGGATTTGATTCCTGGTACATTAATAGGTGAGGATTGCTCAAGTTTTATGTTAAAAACAACTATACAATGTCCCCTGGTTTTGAATGTTTATCAACGTAGAATCAGTCTGTGATCTATACTATAAAATGGCAAATTATTCTAGGCTCTCCGAGGACATCAAATTTGTTGGATTTGCGAAATAAATAGATAATGAGCGATCAAACATTCCGTGTAAATTAATTTTTCAGTGTTAGCCTACTTATCATCTTTATAAGTAGTTAGAACTGTTCGACTTAATTTGTAGGCTTCATACATAACTAGCAATGGAGGAACCACATGCAGATAAATGTACTCGAATGTCTGCTACACTTTAAGTGTAGTCTTCATCCTATTCTGTTAAATCAATAACGTATAACATTTCAATTTAAAGAATCATTTACTTGAACAAAGAAACATCTATAACTAGCAAGAAAACACGACATTGCGATGCAACCCATAGGTTCGATGTTAAACAATTGGAGGTGATCAACCAATATAACATGCCTAAAAGACGAATCTAGAGATTTATGAGGGAAGTGATGTTTTTTATGAAACCAGATGGACATAATAAAGCATTATGACCACAGAAATTACCATTCGGTTAAAAGATTTTGTTTCGGTTCCCCTTCCAACCATAATAACATCGAATAATGTCCATAGTCACTTCTACTAGTGATCACCATGATTAAGGTTTGATTAGAACTAAGGATTAAACAAGTATATCATCGGTCACAATCAAGTAATCACATAGTCTTGTTGAAAAAGAACTCTCAAACGAAAAATGAAGTCATTTGAGTTAAAGACATTTATTACGGATATATCAAAGGAAAAGAAATATGTACACATTGGAATGGTAATATAATCTGATATTAATTCTGTAGAAAAATACAAAATGATAGTATGAAATACTATACTGTTTCTTTTTTCTTTATATATGCAAAGAAAATTAATCCCAAAGACGTATATTTCCATCCCAACCGGCAGTGATTACTTTCGATGTTTCATGTGGTAACCATGCACAATTAATACATACACCATCATGTGCTTTCCATTTTGTTAATAATCTAGTTGTTTTCCATTCCCATAAACATAAATAACCATCACCATCACCAGAGATTACATAACGCATATCTGGTGACATATCTACAGTACATGCATAACCTGACACCATATGACCACGAAAGATTTTTTTACGCATACGTTTAAAACCAGCAAATATATTAAATACAACTAATTGATTATCAAGAGATTGACAAATTAAATATTTCCCTGTGAAAAATAATTAAAGAAAAGAATTATGATTTGAAAACTAAAACAGGAATGACAACAGATTGAACGGCTAAAGTAATGAAACTTATGTGTATTACGTAATATTTGTAAATAAATAGTTAGTTAGTTGGATGGATGGATGGATGGATGGATGGATCACCCTCTTCTAACATTGATGGTTACACTTTTAAATGGATATTTTTCTCGTTAACATTAATCCTACGTGCATCCCCGAATGCAACCGATGGATAGCAACATGGTGTTGAAAACAGTTCGAATACGCCTCCTGAACATGGCTTCAGCAGGAGACTTGCCATCTGGAACATTCGGGTTCGGAGTACCAGAGACCTTAAGTAACGGATAACGGCTCGCAATTCGTCGCAGAATCGTTTAAGCATTTCTGTAGAGCAAATGGAATAACTCATCTTCGTTCTCGACCCTATCATCCGCAATCAAACGGACAAGCAGAACGCTTTGTGGACACCTTTAAACCAGCATTACTGCAAGGGGGGACGAAGGGACGACTGGACAGGTAGTCACAAAATTTTCAACATACTACAGATCCATCCCGAACCCGAATGCTGGAGATGGCAAGTCTCCTGCTGAAGCCATGTTCGGAAGGCGTATTCAAACTGTCTTCAATGCCATGTTGCCATCCAAATTAGTGGATGAGCGCAATAACAATCCAAATATCCGGAACTTTAATGTTGGCGACAAAGTTGTCATTGAATCATATATCGGGAAGAACCGATGGGAGCCAGGAGAAGTTGTACAAAAATTGGGAAAAGTTCTGTACAGAGTCCGAGGAACTTTTGAAACATGTATTCGACGCACAAATCAAATCTATAAGGACAAAAGAACGATGCAGTCTCGAAATAACCGGCCGAATTTTCCGTTAGAGTTAATCTTAGATACACCAATGCTACACATGCCCAAGCACACCGAAAAGAAGCGTCGGACAAGGCAGACGACAAGAATAATGAGACGCCGCTGCAACCCAGTTGTCAAGCTACAAGTAGATCCTAGAAAGAAATCTTATCCGGGGGAGGTGTTGAGTCGGCTTTCGGAGAACTTCAACGGAGCTTCCAGGGACCCAAAAGGAGACGAAGAGTCCAAGCCAATCAGAGCATGATGAGGCATTCTACAATTCCAACGTGGCGTACTACTACTGGTCAGTAGCATAATATGTCGTTAACGGATTGGCCGAAATATGATGTTGATTTAACAAACGTTAACATCTATAAATACCCATGTTTTCTGTACAAAAACGAACCTTGGAGTAAAGTGTTTCTCTCTTACTTTGCGTCCTCTTTCTGGTGTTCAGGTCGCTGTATAGTTCTAGCGTGCGAGCTATCAGAATAGCTTAGGAACGAATATAGCGTCCAATCAGCAAGACTTGACAGTACTCACTGCGTTCTCGCACCACGGGTTTCCTTCATGAAACTGAGAGGACGAAAAGCAATTCGTCGCAGAATCGTTTAAGCATTTCTGTAGAGCAAATAGGATAACTCATCTTCTTTGACAAGATAAATAAATCTTCCTCTTTGAGTACATCAGGATTAATGAAAAGAAATACTTTGGAATGGGAGAGAGTGAAAACAGTCCTCTGTCATACAGCCGTAAGTCGATAGTACCTGTCAATGAAAACCTACTCAACGGCTTCACGTCAAGGGAATGTTTTATGAAAATGAGATAATAGAAAGCAGATGTCTGGGACTTAAATTAGGTTAAGAAATACAAACAAACCATTCAGGCGGGTTTGTAAACCCTGATTTCAAATTAACAGCATGTGTAGGTTCCCACTGAAAACAGTCAACCACTAATTCACCACCATGAAGCCTGGCATATATCTGAGTCAGCTAAGTTACCATACCACACCAGACAAAAGATGAGACTAACACTGATTAGCAGAGGAGTCCAAATGATTATACTATCAAAAATAGTCAGAAAGACTGAACACTATAGGTGAGTTTAAATAATGTAAAGTAAGAAATAGGGAACTTAAGGAGAGACAAAATGTGAATGCATCTCTGCAACTGTATCCGATTTTGATTCATATCACCCAACACCTGCAAATTACCGACTATGCTTATTTCACAGATCTCAACCACGTAGTGTCTGTGTGGTGTATACTATTAATCTGAGACCAAACATTGTGAAATTCTAACTTCAATCAACCCATGATATTGCGCAACCATGCTCCATTGTCTTCAATAGATACCTTCCTCACCCGCGAAGTAATAGAACTCCACTGGTCACAACTTCTAACCAGAATTTGAGGAATTTCCTCTCGAAGCTAATCACCAGTGAGCATACGTCTGTCTAGTGGTCTCCAGTTTACAATAATTGTCTAGCTTAGATAGATTAATGATATCAATAAGATTCAACAGTCTTTACAATCGCATACTGATAATTAATGACTTCACAAACTGATGTTATATCTTGCTTTAGCCGACTATAGTTTTCTCATAACTTATTACTACTCTAAACAACATTAAACACATGTATACGAGCACAGTAACACGAAAAGCAAATTACTCCTCATTTCATAGATATCCCCATTAATTTCGTTTGCATTATCTTTATTCTTCTTTCATTCAACTCACTTTTTTGTGTAATTTTATACTACTTATTAATATTCAGTGACCGATTACAGTTTTGAACATATGATGTAATGTACGTTTGTTTATTGTGTAATAATCTTCAATATTTAGATAAACCAATAAGAATTATTAATTTCCCTTAACCTATGAAACAGTTATTTTCAGTTTTGTACATTTCTTGAATCTTTGTTTGAACACGGCAGCTGTCATATTTGTGCACTTTTAGTTCCTATTTTGACTTTTAATAGTCATAGTTGACTTTAGATACAACTACCTACCAGTTGTCATTTACGCTAGTGAAGTCTTTGTCTTTTCAAACATAAAGACAAGTTAATTGCTACAAATACCGTATAAGTTGAGGTTTGTGACTAGTTTACATATATTATGTATTAATAAGAACATCCTCTAGAAATATCATTGTTTAGAACATCGATTCCACGCATATCTCAATTGTGTAGTTTAGACGTTTCGATGAGAATATAATTTATGGACGAACCAATCACGTATAAGATAAAAGGCTTCGGAATTTGGCGTGATATTCACTCATCCATTTGGTTAAATAGTTTTGGCATTATAACTGATGTCAGTTCGTGAAGAAAACCCTAAATCTAATTCCTCACATTGCTTTACAACCCTCATTTGGTCCTAGTTATTAGGTGGACACTCTCAAGGCCATTTTATTGCCACTCAAAGGTCATCCATAAATTGCAATCTCACCGACGTTCCAATGAAATTAACAATAAACATACATCATAAGTAAGCAGGATAAATATAAAAATATATATACATACCATTCGGTGAAACACTAACCGCTGGCATTGAATGTAAAGAAGGATCAGCAAGATATTTAAAATCCACTGGAATATCCCATTCCCATACACGTAACGATTTATCATCGGATGTTGAAACGAATCTTCTATTATTATCCACAAATGCAACAGCATTGACGGCGCCTAAATGACGATCATACTGTTGGACAACTTCACCACTACGCGTATCATACTGTTGTTTGTGTGTGTGGGGTGTTTGTTTGTTTATTTGTGTATATGTATGTATGTGCATGGAAAAGATAACAAGAAGAGGTAAAAAATAACAGTAAACGAAAGGCCTTATTAATAAAATGCAATTACTATGAAAACAACATACAACCCTTATTAGATAAAATGATTGTTGATGTATAAACAAATACTTCTCTTTAAGTGTACTATACTTGCTAACACAAAGTCTTTCATAAGCTATGTAAAACCTGATGCACATCCGCATAGGTTCTAGTTGCCACACCATATAGTATGAACATAATAGTAATGGGAAAGATTATGTGGTGAGGTTATAGCTTACGGACAACCTTTGAGTGACGCTAAAGTTACCTTGAGAATATTCACCCACTTACTAGGGTTGAATCAGGGTTATAGACCAGTGTGAGGAATTAAGAATATGATTTTCAGCTGATGGTTAAGGTTAGGAATTAGATTTAGGGTTTTCATCACAAATTGACATCAGCTAAAATTTCAAAACGCTATTTAGACAAATAGGTGAGTGGATTTCGCGACAAAATCCAAGATCCGTAATCCTAAATCTGACTGGTTCGTCCATGAGTTATAGTCTCGCCGATTGAGCATAGACAATATAATTCGAAGAACACCGAAGATAAATTTTTAAAACTAAAGATTTGAGATAAGGTAAAGAGTGAATGTCTTTGAGCTAATATAATTGATTTTGAGTCATGTCGCATGACATCTTCAACAATTGATTACGATAATCATGTGAACTCCAACCACATAGTCTGAACCTGCCAAAACAGCTCCATCCAACAGTTTATGACTTTCGTGGATTGGTACCTTGTTTCGGTTTGGGCGAACTCTATCATTCATACAATCTCATCCTGAACTGGACATCATTGTGCAGCATTAACGTGGACAATAGTTGGGTGTTTTATCGATAACTTGTATTTCTCGCTATAACGCGTACAACTTTAGCACTCGAACGCTTGAACATTCCAAGTAGCAAGTTAGAAGATAGAAGACGAGAAGGAATGAACCTTATTCCAACAGTGTCAAATATGTTACAAAACGATTGGATGGAATGCCCTCGGCTCTTTCAAAGATTCTTTGAGTTCACCGGGGGCCGTTCCTACATTATACATACCTAATACACGATTCAACCACCTCAGTCGATGAACATTCATATGATCAACTAATTCACCATGTTAGCCTAGTAGCCTACATTTATTCTAGCCACTGTTCATTGAGCGATCAACATTTGCGAGTGGTAAAGCACGGATGCCATCTATTTTTAAAGGATATGTTTCACACTGTTAAAGTAAACGGGAGTGAACATCTGGGCAGTACACTAGTCCTTTGGTTGGTGGATGAACATCTCACGTACGACATTGGAGACACGATTTGGTAAAAACCAAACGAACTTTGTAAATCCATTCCTAAATTTCGTCAAAACCCAACGCAACACGACTGATAAGACTTTCAAGATAAGCGAAATGTTCTAGGTACTAAACTACTTTACTCCCTATCATTAGTTTAAGTACTAATGTAAACCAGTTCTGAAGCAACATTTAGCATTCAGAGAGAGTGTAACTCTTCATAAACAGGCTTTTATTGTAATTCAAAGCAATCGAGCAACTGCGTTTTGTCTTCGTCAAATATAACAATGTGATTTGTGTATTCAGTAAATGAATCTTCCTGTCGGAGAATGATTTCTGAAAAGTCATACAACAAAAGGGCCCTCAAATGCCCTGGTATGGCCGTGAGTGAGGAGAGTTAGCTCTCACATAATCATTCGCATTCAACAACTGCCACGGAAATCCTACTCACTGGCTTCTCGCACCACGGGGTGTTGTTTACAAAATTGAGAGGATGAAAAGTAGATGCCCAGCGCTTTAACCAGGTTGGTGGAGATGGAGAATCCACCTAGAGAAGTTGAAAAACCCTCATTACAAACCAATGGTGTACACGGACTCCAGGATCCTGAGGGAACAAATGGCATATGAACTGATCGTTGGTCACCGGCTACCATGGAACTGCATCTCCTTACGATGCTTCACTGCCTTGTGGATCAGACCATTAGATCGAAGGCTCCGGATGTAGCCGCCTAAGAAAACCACCTGTTTCGGTTTGGGCACCGAGGTGCAATGGTGAGCCTCCACCCGGGATCAGAGCATTCCTGATTACCCAGAACCCGGCGCCAGGTAAGTTTAAGCACTAGTCAATAGCCTGTCGCCCGATCATTCTCAACAACATTGCAATAAAACCACTCTCTGCAAATTAACACTGCATTCCCAATCCAATTATTGATCACCAGCTACCATGTGACTGCGTCTCCTGACGTTGCTCCACTACCTTGTGGATCAGACCTTTAGGTCAAAGGCTCCGAGTGTGGTCTCTAAGAGAACCATCTGTTTCGGTTTGGGCATCCGAACAGTATCCCAACCCTCACACAAATCAAGTGATTTATGTGACACCTATCTATTTGGTGCCTCCTTGTACCAATGTTTGTGTGTTTAAATAAATAAATAATAAATAAGTTTAATATATATTAAAAAAGATATACCACTTACACATAATATTTTTTTATCAGCACAACCAACTAAAAATAAATGTTGTTTATCTTCATCTGGATTAAATTGTACACAATAAGCAACACGTTTTAAATTGAATTGATTTGTACATTTACCAATTTCTGTATCCCATAATTTTACATAACGATCATAAGATGCACTTAAAAATGCTGTTCCATTACTATTAAATGATACATCACGAACAGCTTGACGATGACCCATATAACTACGAATTAATCGACGTTCTTTATATAATTCCCAAAGCTATCAAGATGAATAATGTTGAATGATATAAATAAAAGGAAAATAAAGTCAATGTAGTAGAAGTGGTAATAGAATCAGTGGTGATAGGAAAGATTAGACATAGAAAAAGAAAACAAGATATAAGGAGCCTTTGGGACTCAGGTTTTAAAATACGCCTGCATCACTGAGGATAATTCTAAGTCGTATCACCCAAAATCTTGGACCATTGGTTACAGTAATCAAGTAAACCCCAAGCAGGTAGTTTTTACCTATTAAAATGACTCGGATCGATTGTCAATCATTTCATGAACTGGTTCAGGGTCTTGGTTCAACCATTCGCTTTGTATTAACATATGGAACAGAATACAAATGAAAAAATACTTCGCCCCCAAATGCCCTGGTATGGCCGAGAGTGGGGAGAGTCCGCTCTCCCTCTCCAAATGCTCTCACATGGCCACGCGTGTATAGCCTCTGCCAGGGAAGTCCCACTCACAGCCTTCTCGTGGCGGGGGTGTTGTTTACGAAATTGAGAGGACGAAAAGCGAATGTCTGGCGCTTTAACCGGATTCCAAACCAATGGTGCACATGGGCTCCAGTATCCTGCGGGAACAAATGGCGTATGAACCAATTGTTGGTCACCGGCTTCCATGGGACTGCATCTCCTTACGATGCTCCACTGCCTTGTGGATCAGACCTTCAGGTCGAAGGCTCGGGGAGTGACCCCCTAAGAAAACCACCTGCTTCGGTTTGGGCACCCGGGGAGTATCACAGCCCTCACACATATCGAATGAGATTTGTGTGGCGCATATGTATTTGGTGCCTCCTTGTATCAATGTCTATGTGTTAAAATAAATAAATAAATAAAATGTGTCACATGAAATCGAACTCAAACGACACTCAGATGTCACAGTGACCGTGTTTAGTATTTAGACCATTAAGTTTCAACTTAATGGTTATCATTTATAGCTTAAATCTATTCAAGATACAGTATGCTAATTGTCCGATCATCCCTATTGTCTATGGTATCACTGGATTCCAACTCAACGAGTCGTCTGAATATTGAATTTACAGTGAGATATATGGGTTTTGGATCCGACCTCAGGTGAAATCATAGATGTGGGAATAGTTAAGGAGTTCCACACTAGGACCTAAAACAACTATCCAGTTCTTTTTGGCTCTCAATGGTGCACGGAGATCAATCTGTTAAGAGCACTACCTACATTGGAAGTAAACTTATCAATATCCTCCAGTGATTTGCGAGATAACCCTTGGAAGACAAAGCAAATGATTAGCTAATCAGGATCTAGGTGACATAAACGAATAATTTGTTAAAAACAAATACAATGATGGTGAAGATTAGAGTTAGATCTAGAGTAGGAGAATGCTTTGTAGTAATATTAATGAACACATATCCAGATAGTCTTTCGATTGCAAATCCCAGATACACATTAGTTCTCATGAAAATTTTATAAATCGTGTTCCGATGTTACATTTCTGTCATTTGTTCCAAACTCATGATCTTAATAGTCACTTAGGTTTGGTTCTATTCTTTCGTCTTTCCATGTTTATAATTTGTAAACGTCAAGTTTAACTATTTCTTGCTTTAGGCATAACAAAATATCTTTTATGGTGTTTTGACTTTACGTAGAACTACAAGAGCCAACATCTTATTGATCCATCAGTAGAGTATGTTCTACGTAAACTAAACAGATTTCTAAGAAATTCCTTCATTAAAGCGAATTTATTCATCAAGAATAGTGTTGTTGGCTTTTTATTACAAATCATCCTGCTAGTAAATAATGTCAATTTGTTTAAACTAATTGCTTGTTTAGAATCGAATTCTTTTATAGCACTAGCGTGGAGCCAGCCAAATCGGTAATGAATAAATATTCACTTACCAGGCACACAGACTTATGTGTACATAATCCTAAGCTTTGCTCTAAGTGCAAAGACTAATGATACTACCTAGTTGATCAAATCGAAGCAGGTAGAACAGGGTTCAAACCTGAGACTTAGAGGTTGAATATCGAGTAGTCTAACCTCTGAGTCACTGCCCCATATTGATGAAATGATTATCCACGAATAATATGTGATAGGATCTGGTTCTATCATAAATTAACTGAGTTTAAAATGTAGATATCAAAGGATGCCGAAGGTATCTTACTTACTGAGAGACCTAAACATCGTGAAAGATAGTAGTTCAAGATAAAAATTTACCATTAAAACTGGTTTAAAAAACGTCTCGAAAATAAATTATCCACCTTAATCTTTGAATCCATTCCAGCAGATAACATTAAATGACCAGTATGAGGGAACAGGCGAATTGCTGCAACACCACGTGCGTGTGCACTAATCCATTCATGAATTTGTCTTTTAGGTAAAAAGCATCTTTCTGGTGGATCAGTTGCTCGTAAATTCACATTCGGTATATCATGTGGTGCATGCAAGAAACTTCTACCCTATCAACATTAACATCAGTTTGGATAAAGATAATACAATATATAGAAAACTAATAAAATTCACATTACAAATTACAGAATGTAACTTTGAATGCATCTACTCCATATTGCCTTTATAGGTTATGTTTTTACAAGCGGGGATATTATATTAAAAGTGAAACAAAATTTATCGAAAACATAAAGCTGATGATTACGATAGGACTTAATAAAATAACATTAGAACTAAAGATTCAAAGGAATATAAGTAAAAAAAATGCATATTTGTGACATTGCAATTGATTTCTGCAGTCATTTTACCACCTAAGGTCGAAAAACCGATAAATCATCATGAAGATTTTAGCTAGGAAGTCAACAAACTTGCCGATGACACGGATTAGTCTCAAAGCCAAAGACTTCATTGAGCAGCTTTCTAGCACTTTTGTAATCTACTTTTTTGCCGACTAAAGGATCAATAGTGGTAAGAATGTTGAAAACACAAGTACTGCTTGACCTGAAATACATTAAATATATATGAAATCTTTTATACATTACTATCATTGAATTAACTGCTTCTATGAGTGTGGTGTTAATCATCTTGTGCTAATGAGGTGTGAGAACTTGGACCGATGCATATGTGTCTGGTCCTAGATTGTGGATGACTGAGAACAAGGTACAAACACGAACATTGTGCTCAGTGCCTCAAATCACAACATTACTATTTTATATAGTGCGTAACAGTTACTAATAATTCAAACGCTACGTAGAAAATGTATCAGTTTAACCTGTGACGAATTAGCCAGCGAGTGAGTTCGTCTGAGGAATCACAAACTATAAAACAATTGTTCATTCTGCCTTTATATTTAATTCTCTCCTAATGTGGTCAATTTGTAACAAAACATATTATCTTTTCATTTCCGAAGTAGGTGTAACTGCGTTTAAACTCGCAACTTAGTTACTGAAAGCTAAACACTTTCAATACTGAGCCATTATACTCTACAAATCTATTGAACAAAAAGTCAGCTGACCTGATAATCATATGGTGTTGGTATATGCAGTGTAGATTTTTCTTCAATTGGAGCTTCTTCGACAACTTTTCTTTTGCTAGCTTTCTTTGCTAAATATGCTTCCAAATAAACACGATCCTCTTCAGAAGGAACCGAAACAGTTACTTCATCTTTATATTTAGCCCATGGTCCAGTATAATCTTCACTCGTTGGATCCCAATTACTATCACGTTTACGTAGATCACCTTTTCGTTTCTGGCGCTTTTCAAATGCAGTTTTTCCTAGAAAAAAGATGTGACAAGAAACATTTTTTTGGTGAAAACAATAAAAACGTTCAACGCAAGACAACTCTTAAGTTTAAACTATACTTAGGTTTGGAAAAGACAAATAAAAAGCACTTAGAACAAGTACGTGTACTCGGCATTATATCGGATTTAGTGAATTTGCGTGTAAGAGGACTTTATTAGTCTATTAGCTACAAGCAATATAGAACCTGAAACGTGTATCAGCTCAAATTGTCATCAGTACGAGGTGAATTTTTAAGATGTAGTTATAATAAGTAGTAATAATAGCAGTGGTAATAAGAAATGTATACGAAATACAACCCAATAGCGAGTGAATTTGTGGGACAAAAAGTTTATTAGGGAACTAAAACCCAGGACCCACGGGAAGGAAGCGAGTGAGTGCATTTGCACCACTGATTAATTGTAAGTCATGCAACCCAACGTCTCTAACCATTATTCACAACGATTCCGAAGACCTTAATCAGACAGTGTGAGCCTGAAAACACATCACAGTCTAACAGGTCAGGACTTCAAAGACATTTAATACTGGTGTTTGTAGGATAAGTCAATGAATGTTTGAAGAAAGGATATGTACAAATATTCAAACCAACCTCACCTTCATTTTCTGTCATGCTTTCTGTCTCTCCAACTAAACGTCGATCAGCACCTCCTTCAACAGAAGGATCTTCTGCGTAACCTATTATAAATAAATAGAAATTAAATTACCATAAACTCACCATAAGTCATAAAAGTTCTATGCTGGTTTTCAAAAGCAAACTTATTAACGTGAGCCTCTTCAACATATCCAGTTAAAGTATTTTTAGGAGCCAATTGTTTTTCAGACTTAAACGGATTGACTGGACCGAACTGATAAAGGTAAGTTACATCGAAAAGGAACACTTACAGATGGTGCGAATAATTCTTCATAAGTAGGATTATGAATAAGTTCATGAGATTGTGGATCAACAGGCACAAGAGATAGAAACTCATCCTAAAAATAAAACCAACCACATTATCATTCATACACATTACCTTGTGTTCCACAACTGGCGCAACATCGATGGATTTAATTAAACTACTTTTTAAAAGTTGTGTTGGAGCAGTATCTTGTTTGGGAATTTCATCATCAGAGGAAGAGGATTCATACGTGACGATTCCATCCATTTCTTGTTTACTAGTAAAAGTACTTACTATGTGAGAAAGACCAATTAAAGAAGACGGAGCTCAGCGGAAAATGACAACTACCTAAGAGATAAAAAACAAGAGTAAATGTCGGGTTAAGTAATCTTGACAATTTCATAAGCAGCAATTGTGAATACCGTAGACGTCCGTACAAAGAACTCTGTACCGACTAATTACCTTCTTAAGCATTTAAAAATTTATATTCTGGCTTTGCTCACAAATGAAGAATTAAAAGAGATACTACTCTTCAAACACGTTTTTAAAATAATTTTTCTGTGAAATTACTCGTGTTCCTAAAGCCTCAGCAAATTAGTGCAGTAACGTTTGGTTGAATTCAAAACCGGTCCTACAGTAAAACTGTGGCTGAACAGTGAACACGATATGATTTGAACGTAAGATACTTGAAATGCTGTAGACACATATTTATCTACTTGTACATCGGCAGCAAGCCTAAAACCCAGAATGATGACACTAGAAAACAGAAAGAAAATGACTGTGATATTAAGTCTAAATAGCTCCCAGAATGCTAGAGCAATGAACTAACGCATAGACAGATTTTGGACGCAAAGATTAAAGATACCATGCGACCATCACCATTTAGACATTACATCTTTATAATCCCGTTAGAGAGCAATTTTGAGGGGCTTTCAGAAAATATAATCCCTGTAAACCTTGAAACATTTATGCCACATTGTCAAGCGCGATTCTGTCAACTATGAAATTGTCTACACTATAATTGTTTACATCCAATTACGGTTCGAATGATCCCAGGATGGCTTGAAAGTTTCAGAATGAAATAAGGCCTTCAGGAACTTCGGAACCTAACTTGGTTCAGTATCCCCATCTAGGAAAAACCCTTGACGGCAAATTAAACTGTGATTCCGGGGTTAGACAATTTCAAAATATTGATGGTAGTAAAAATTGAGGATTTATAGTCTTAAAAAACATGTGAAAATAAAGTACATGTGATGACAATGTTCTAAGAGTTCTCAAGATTTAGTCGAATTTCACGGTCCTAAGAAAAATTACTTCTATTAGTAACCATCTATTAGAAATCAATTAAGATTGAAGGTTTTCGAGCAAGTTTTCTATGCTTCTTTGGATTTATTTCAAGATATTTATACTCAAAGATTTCAGAAGCAAAATGGGTGACGCGTTGGAATAATTATTCAGAAAATAAACTTCCGGTCATTAAACGGTGTGAATACATAAATTAACGTCACGTAAGGCATTAATAATGACATGAGTTAAATGTACATTTCGAACATAAGTGAGTGCAATAAAACCTTGTAAATTCATTTCGCGAGCAAAATCTGCAGCGGTAAGAGTAATCGTTTTCTGTGGCTTATACCAAAATTGTCTTTTCAACCTTGTAATGCAATGAAAACCTTCCTTTAAATTTTCAGTGGTTGGAACTTAATAAACACAAACTCCCTGATGCCAAAATGCTAAAGAGAAGTAAAGCCCTTGACAAACGAGCTAGATTTAACTTCATGGGGAAAACATCCTAAACGCACCACGAAAAAATGAACCATAGAGTTCAGCTTAATAACATATGAAGAAAAACTCACCATGAGCAAGTCGCAACGCCTTACTCAAATTGAGCGCACTGCAAACAGCAAAATCAAATGTGAAATATATCCAGCTTCGATGTGACTAGTTTGCATGAAATGATTAGTTTCCTTTTTATCAATTCCTTAAGTTTTGGCACGGCTTATTATGCTTATTAACGTTCAAGGTGTGGTAATGTGGAGATAACTCTGACAAGCTTATTTTGTAAATAGTTTTTTAATATTATTTGTATTTATTTTGTCAATTTCTCACTGCATGTACATTTATCACTAAATGATTGTACCTGTTGTTTGAGTAATTGACCTTGAAGACACTTTCCGTTGAGCTACTACATAGCGTGACATATTCGTGCTGGTTAACAAATACATTACTACTCACGCATTCCTCGTTCTATCTTCATTTGTGATTGAGTTAATGGAAGTTTAAATCAAATACTATCTACATTTATAGACTATAATCGGAATATATCACATCCTACGTTGGACTATATCGCTAGAGAGTTCACCAACCTGCTCAGAGTCATCAAGCATTTATAATTGTGGATTTACATTACTGGACTTAATCAGAACACGCAACGTTTGGGCAATTTAAGTAACGTCCTTAATTATTATTGTATTTGTAACATTTAACTTGTATATATTAATATTACTATTGATTGTTATTAACTTTGTTGATACCTTTTGCGTTTATATATTGTCTGGTCCACCACAATTATTTGGTGAGCCTCGTGTTTATCCTAACGGTTATTTTGTTTTTCATTTCATACAATTTACTGGCTTATTTTTTTTTCTCGTAATGTCCTCTCCCACTAAACTCATTGATATGGATTCGCCTCCAGTAACAACTTTTGTCTCATTGTCGAACTCTCCCGAAAATAATTTTAGTCCAGTTAATTCTATCTCAGAATTCAGACTCCCAACTTATGGAGCTAATAATCCCAGAGTCTGGTTTGCTCAAATTGAAGCTTTATTCATGGCTAGAGGCATAAGATCTCAGGCATCAAAGTATGCATACGTAGTCGGCGCACTTCCTATCGAGATTGCCGCTGAAGTTGGTGATTTAATCGATCACGTGCCAGAATCTGAACCATATGATAAGATAAAAGCAGCAGTTATTCAACGCACCACGGTCTCAGATGAGAAAAGGCTACAACAGTTGTTAACATCTTGTGACTTGGGTGATAAAAGACCCTCGCAACTTCTCCGCCACATGAAACAACTCGCCGGTCCATACAAGCTAGACGAAGCCCTCCTAAAGCAAATGTGGTTTCAAAGATTACCACACAGCGTTCGACAAATTCTCAGTGTTTCAGGGAAATCCGTCGCACTTGATGACTTAGCCGACATGGCAGATAAAATGATGGAAGTATACCACGACAATCACTGTGTGAACTCATTGCAACCACCTGGACCAACAGATATTAGCTGTTTAGCCTCCTTTCAAAAGCAGTTAACACAATTAACGAGCCAGCTGGCGTCACTGCAATCGACCATAGCAACCATCCAAGCTAGACAATCGAGATCCCCCTCCAGACGAAGATCTTTTTCTAGACAACGGTCTCGGTCACCGAAGCGAACATCTGATGTTTGTTGGTACCACCAAAAATACGGCACCAAAGCACGGCGTTGTACACGACCGTGCACATTTTCTGCGTCTGACACAGAAAATCAGGGAAACGACCCGGCCAGACAGTGATGGCGGCGCCTGTTTCTGGCCACTACCCGAGCCGTCTATTTCATGTCAGGGATCGAATTTCGGGCTCAGATTTTTTGGTCGATACAGGAGCCGAAATCAGCATTATCCCATTACAGCTCTCTCAACGACGGCACCCTCAGAGTACTAAATTGTCTCTAGTCGCAGCCAATAACACAGTCATTAAAACTTATGGCGAGCAATCATTTATTTTAGATCTCGGTCTCCGGAGACGTTTCACATGGGTTTTCATCGTAGCTGAAATCAAACAACCCATTATCGGGGCCGATTTTCTCGGTGCTTACAACCTACTTGTAGATATGGCAAAAAAGAAACTAATCGACAAAAACACAAGCTTACAAGTCAGTGGCACAACTATCTCCAGTTACGAAATTCATGGAGTCCGTATGTTAAGACCTGAAAACAAAATTTTCACCGATATCCTATGGAATTATGAAAGTATAACCAGAGCTGATTACCAAAACGAATGCTCCACACATCGTGTCCAACACAGTATTACTACTACAGGACCACCTATTCGCGCCAGGGCGAGAAGACTCCCTCCAAACAAGTTGCAGTTCGCTAAGAGAGAATTCGAACATATGATGCAACTTGGGATAATCAGACAATCTAACAGTCCTTGGGCCTCGCCGCTGCATATGGTTCCCAAGAAAGATCAAGACTGGCGCCCATGTGGAGATTATCGCCGATTGAATAACCAGACTATCCCAGACCGGTATCTGATCCCTCACCTGCATGATTTTTCTTTAAATCTACATGGAAAACAGATTTTTTCAAAGTTAGATCTAGTCCGAGCATACCATCAAATACCGATGGCACCTGAGGATATCGAGAAAACAGCTGTAATCACACCTTTTGGCTTGTTTGAATTCTTGAGGATGCCTTTCGGACTAAAAAACGCCGCTCAAACCTTCCAGAGATTTATGGACGAAGTAACTAGAGGTCTGGATTTCGTATTTGTCTATATCGACGATGTTTTAATCGCTAGTTCTTCCATTGACGAACATGTTCAACACCTACACACGCTTTTTGAACGTTTCAAAAGTTATGGTGTTGTAATCAACCCTTCGAAGTGTATATTTGGCGCCTCATCTCTGGAATTCCTGGGACACCACATTGATTCCCAAGGAATTAAACCACTTGAAGAGAAAGTCAAAGCCATCTCCAGCTATCCAGAACCAACCTCAGTAAAATCACTACGCCGTTTTCTTGGAACATCTAATTTTTATCGACGATTTCTACCAAATTGTGCCGATGTACTACAGCCATTGACAGATTTACTGAAAAACGATAAATCAGGTACCAAGAAAGAAAAGAACCAAATATTCAAGTTACCTTCCGATGCCAAAGTAGCATTTGAAAAAGCTAAATCCATGATTGCTAATGCTACCATGCTCCAACACCTAAATACTGACCCCACAACACTGTTGATCATATGCACAGATGCTTCACAAAAAGCCGTAGGGGCAGTATTACAACAGCGAGTAAACAACACGATTACCCCCATTGCCTTTTTCTCCAAGAGATTATCGCCAGCACAAGAACGTTATAGTACTTTTGGACGCGAACTCTTAGCTATGTATTTAGCAGTAAAACATTTCAACTTTTTGCTACAGGGTCGTGATTTCATCATTATGACAGATCATAAACCCCTTTGCCATTCTTTTAGCACATCGTATGACAAACACTCCCCACGAGAAGCAAGACAACTTGATTATATCTCACAATTTACCACAGACATCAGGTTTATCAAAGGTCACTCGAACATTGTTGCAGACGCACTATCTAGGAGGGATATCAATACGATGGTACTCAATCATGACATCAGCCTTGAAACCTTGGCTAAATTACAAGCAGACGATGCAGAATTAAAAGTCTGCAAAGAAAAGTCTAGCTTAGACCTCAAACCTGTACCTATTCCCCTTTCAGACGAATTCATCATGTGCGACACTTCAACAGGCAACAATCGTCCGTTTGTCCCACATGCTTGCCGACGAAAAATATTCCAGCATTTGCATGGTCTTTCACATCCAGGCATCAGAGCAACAACAAAGCTCATTACCGAACGTTTTGTGTGGCCTAAAATCAACTCGGATGTTAAACGTTGGACACGTAACTGTCTCCAGTGCCAACGCAGTAAGACGCAAAAACACACCTACAGTCCAATTGGGAAGTTCCCTATCCCTGACAAACGCTTCCAGCACGTGCATTTAGATTTAGTTGGGCCTCTGCCACCATCAAACTCTTTCACACATATCCTCACCGCAATAGATAGGTTCACAAGATGGGCCATAGCATGCCCCATTAAAGACACATCGGCAGAGACAGTGGCTTCAGTTTTCCTCGACCGCTGGATATCCAACTTTGGCGTACCATCAACAATCACAACAGATCGCGGTCCCCAATTCCAATCCGTTCTATTTAACGAGTTCACTAAACTTCTTGGAGTAAATCATGTTAAAACGACAGCTTATCATCCGGCAGCTAATGGCATGGTTGAAAGATTCCATCGCCAACTAAAGAGCTCTCTGATGGCACAACCGGACCCTTCAAAATGGAGCGATGCTTTACCGCTCGTTCTCCTTAGGATTCGCTCGTCTGTAAAGGAAGACATCGGATGCACGGCCGCTGAACTAGTCTATGGCACGACATTAACGTTACCAGGACAACTGGTCAAGAATGAAACCACAACACCAGGAGACCCTTCTCGTTTTGTAAGCAGATTACTACAAATGATGCAGAGCATCAGAGCAATACCACCTCGAGAATACGACAACCGAGTCCATCTCGATAAACATTTAGAAACGTGCAAATTTGTTTTTGTCCGAGTAGACGCGGTGAAAAAGCCACTGACACCACCATATGAAGGCCCTTATAAAGTAATAAAACGCACTGACAAATATTTCATTATCAACAAAAATGGGAACCATGAGACAATTTCTATAGACCGAATAAAACCAGCTTCCTACGAAGTCCCTCATGACACAGAAGACAATACTGCGAACAAACAATCACTCCCATCTATTGCTAAGAAACAAGAGGAAGAGGAAAAACTTAGCACTACACCCTCTTGTTTAACACGTTCTGGGAGACTTATAAAAAAACCAAAGCGTTACGTACATTTTGCCATATAAAAAAAAACTAAAACAATCAACGCAAACAATTATCGAGGACCTACACTATCAATCCCATCTAAAAAAATTTTTTTTAACAGTGTATATGATTAATCACATTTTCCCACATTTATACGTTTTGTCACTTTTTCAAAAAAAAAAAATTTTGTCACAAAAATAAACGGTTCAATTTTGTTTGTGTGTGTGTGGGTCATTAACAGTTTTACACATTATCATTGTTAGCTAAACAAGACATTAAATGACAGTATATTCATTTTTTTTGTGTTTGTTATTCTGTGACATCACTGTTATTTTTTCACTCGATAACACACGGTATGTCTCACTAATATACATATCATACGCATCTCCACATCTTTGTTGGTTATAACTGTAAATATTATTTTTTTATATACATATCATATTCTCACATTTTTGTTGTTATTATAACCAGTGTTACCTCAGGACACTCTGGGGGGAGCTATGTGGAGATAACTCTGACAAGCTTATTTTGTAAATAGTTTTTTAATATTATTTGTATTTATTTTGTCAATTTCTCACTGCATGTACATTTATCACTAAATGATTGTACCTGTTGTTTGAGTAATTGACCTTGAAGACACTTTCCGTTGAGCTACTACATAGCGTGACATATTCGTGCTGGTTAACAAATACATTACTACTCACGCATTCCTCGTTCTA
This sequence comes from Schistosoma haematobium, assembly GCF_000699445.3. NCBI lineage: Eukaryota > Metazoa > Platyhelminthes > Trematoda > Strigeidida > Schistosomatidae > Schistosoma > Schistosoma haematobium. The sequence goes on from NC_067201.1 coordinate 23,198,081, forward strand.
TCTTCATTTGTGATTGAGTTAATGGAAGTTTAAATCAAATACTATCTACATTTATAGACTATAATCGGAATATATCACATCCTACGTTGGACTATATCGCTAGAGAGTTCACCAACCTGCTCAGAGTCATCAAGCATTTATAATTGTGGATTTACATTACTGGACTTAATCAGAACACGCAACGTTTGGGCAATTTAAGTAACGTCCTTAATTATTATTGTATTTGTAACATTTAACTTGTATATATTAATATTACTATTGATTGTTATTAACTTTGTTGATACCTTTTGCGTTTATATATTGTCTGGTCCACCACAGTAACCTAGTTACTCCACTGCACGAATTTCAGTCATTTTCGAAGTTATTTTAGGATTTGTATGTTTTGCAATTTGACAATTGCGCCTAACTCACACCAATAAAATTTTCGGAGCAAGCAGGTATCAGATTATCAAGCAGTATGCCGGTTGAGTGCAGAGTGAAAAACAATAAGCAGTAAATTAACTCAAACAACAATTTAATGAACGAGATGATTTGTTAATAATGCAAACGGTGTGGGAAAACCGAAGTGTAGGAATAAGTGAAGAAAAGGAGATGATAATAGGTGAAATAAGAGTAAGGTTATGGTATGTGGTAATTATAGCATACTTTAGTTACGAGATTTGAATCAGGCACAGCCAGTCCATGAGCAGTCGGACTATATTACATGTTCCATCCGTCCACGTGGGCAACCAACCAGATCCGCGTGTTAATGGCAGGATGTGCAATATTAACGAGATCGCCGTAGGGCATTATGGATTCCGCGCTATGTTCTGCGTTTCGTGAGCTTGGAGTTTCGTTCGAGTTTCTGTTACTTTTAACTACATTTGCGTCGTTTGTTTTAGACAATGTGAGCTATATTAAGTTGGCTTTTCATTATGTTGTGTCAAGGTTATGTTGTGAATAATGCCGCTTCTACCAACACATTGTTGTAATTTATATTGGAGTGTTTCTCTGCCCGTTTTGCGCTCCTGTCTTTTCTGTTTGTAATCGTTTACGTTCCATAAAGCCATAGGTATTTTCATCTGACAACGATCACCCGGTGTACTAGCATATCGTGAGTGCAAGGATTCTTGTGTTTGAGTAACAAAGGTATGTGGTGGTAAATAAATCTCAATGACAGGCAGTTCTATAGATCTTCAATATTGATGCTGGCCTCATTAGTTTTACTAAACACATCCTAACTGAAGACATCATATCACGTGTGTGTACGCCATGCTACGCACTCGTTTCGACTACTTGATAGCTTAGGTAAGATGCTTCTTAACATATTGACAACTTTCCAACTATATCTTCGAACTCATTCATTCCTGATTTCTGACTTGACTGAATCTATATCCTTCGACTAAAGAATTGTCAAACTCCGAATATCTGTGGCAACTTTAGGTGCAACGGCGCCTACCAATGAAACGCTCTGTTTTCGGAAAAGTTCCCTATTTGAATGCATCCAGTTGCTGAAATAAGATCAAAATGTTACAATTGCCGAAGGATTTACTGTAATCAGTAGCTCAAGTTGATACGTTATAAAAGAGAAGATCAATGGCAAAGGCGTATAGCGACTTACGTGCAATTGAGTTTATTCTCATTTAGCTCAGTCAAGGTCTTTTGTTAACCTATTTAATGGACAAAGTAATCCATGCTATGATAACTTGTTGTATTTTTATTATTATTGTGCTTGTATGGAATACGTGTGCTTGGACATTGTTTAGCGCCTACGCATATACTCATTCTGTTAGATTCATTATTAGCTGCTTAATCTATTCGATGACTCATCCATTTCCCTATATATATATATTTATATTTATATATATATACATTTACACCACTACTACTGTTACTGCTACAACCGTAGTTCGCTTACTCATTCGTTTTGCTTCTCTGCTGTGTGGTCCGAATTACCTGTTAAATAAACTGTAGTAGCTTCTTCTTTTTACCTTCTGATATCAAACACCGTTGAAGATTGTACGATAACGGTTCGAAGCACAGCCACTACAGGCGCTTACATAGTAATATGAATGGCGCGAATGATAATTATCCATAGCAGGTACACGGTATTTGTGCAAGCATCATTATTAATTTACAGTATGAGTCTACAGAATAGATATTGCTCGGGGTTACTAAATAGATAAAGTGAGTGAAAATTTGTATCCAAATATCTATACAGATAGAACAACATGTCAACAAACGGGTTTGTGTTGGTACTGTTTTACGGATCCACATTTGTTATTATCTGTCTAAACATGATATATCATATAGCCTTGGCAGACGCAAATCTACCCTAATTTCCATCATTGTTTATAGCATTCGTAGCGCTGAAAGAAAGACGAATAAGATACAGAAGGAATAACAAAAACATTAGTTGATAAAACTTGGGTTTAAATTTTTGCAATGAGAGATATCAATGTATACTTATTATAAGGGTGAACTCAAACTATTCAATGAAGAAATTTCAGGTAAGCCACAGAAACCATACTCCGCCTAGCGCCCCTCCGGGGCTACTGCCGGTCCAAAGTCCAGATAAAGGAGGAAGGTTGGGCATGAGGTTAGCGACCCTATCCCAAAGAAAAATAACTCGCTAAAGAAACGCTAAACAGAAAAAGTTATTCAATCCACTTAAACCCTACCCTGCGAGTCAGAAGGTTATCATTTAGATGAGTTATGACGCCGCATGATGAAAGTCGAGTTACATCAGAAGCCAAGAGGCTGATTTCCCTACTGACAACCAGGGCAACCATTTTTTGATACATGGAATGCTCGTAAATTGTGGGAAACCGTGAGAGTATCACAAATTCCAGCGGATTGCCATAGGAAATGGACACACTATGAAAAAAATTATAATGTGGAAACAGGTCTCAGTTAATGGAATGTTGAAGAATCAGTTTAGCTGTATTTCGAAAAATAGGCTACAACCGAGTGCTTTAGTAAAATCGAAAAGTTTTGCCATCATACTCTATATCAAGATGGCTAAACTAAAGACAATCTGGACTGCCAGTTTAAGCAAATCAGTCACATGAGTACTGAGATATGGTGTTATTCCTATTATTGTTCTTAATACTTACACTTTGCGTGTTGGCACTCTTGTGCATCACAAAAATCCAGCTATTAGCTGACATGTTGACAAGCGTAAAGGGAAACAAAAGCGCAAAAAACCAGTTCTTGCAGCTGCAAGATTAAAAGAAATTCACAACGCACATAGCAACTCAGTAATTTTCTATTCAATACCGTGTATCTACTCTTATCAATTATCCATTAATCTAGGCTGTGTCTTAACTAAGTATATTTGACCGGAGATCGTCTAGATTGATGAATGAATTGGTTTAACGTGCATACAACATGGAATTAGATAAACAATATTTGTTCTCTAAACTTTTTAAACATCCTAAACGGGGGACTTACCTACAAAGCACGGTGGCGTAATTCACTAACCGTCCAAATTTAGCAGAAGTTAGCTTCAAGCATGTGACGTATCAGAGCCGAACATATAACACGAAATATGTTGTGTGCCTTATTGAAAATAATTCTTTAAAATGCCCTCTTCAACCACTGAGTAAACAGGAAAATGCACTATGTGGCTCGTTATGTTTACATGACAATGTGTGGTATGCTTTTTCATGCCCAAGAGGGAGAACGAAGTTCATGAGTGAGCAAGTGTTTATCAACCCTTCTCTCGCAGCTATTCATTGAGGTGGGGTCGCCTCTACCGGGAAAGTATTCTAATGAACTAACACAATGCAAAATATGAGAGCGTACCTGGCTTTTCGCCCTTTGCTGTTTGAAATTTGGTAGTAGCTTCAAAGAAAATGGTGGTGTTCTTGTGGGATCCTTCTGTTGGGATAACTTGATGACCTTAGTGAATTTTCTACGATCAAATTACAAATGATCAAATCGACTTTTTTATCTTTAGCTCAGAGATAAATATATAGTGTTGGAGTCTATCTCTATGGGGTTCATCACATGGCACAATCACTTTAATAGGTACAGTAGTCCTGTGGTATGTGCTACTGATGTCGACAGATGTAAGTGGTATACATCATCAATCGATAGTGAAATGACAGGAGGTACGTGGTTAAGAAGATCGAAGAGAAAAGAAGGAGAATAGTGAATGATTGATGTAGAAACGAAAGAAACGTGGGGTGTTAAACGATTGATTGACATTTTGTAAATGACGTATTAAATGTATGGTTCTGAGATTTTACTAAGAGATTCTGTAATCTTGTGACCAAATACATTCGATTATGGGATCTAGGTAGGAGAGCAATTATAACTAATTGTTCGGGGCCTCTGTTTTTGTGCTTGTGTTGAGTGATCGTTATCTCACATATTACAGTGAGGTTCATTATCTTGTAGTGACTCACATTTATCACGAGAACACGACTGGTTTAATAAAAACAATTATTATTATAACCAACTGTACCAGTGCTTGTTTTCATGTGCTTTTGTTTGACTGTGCTAATGACAGCTATATTTTGCTTCCATTCTTATACTCACACTTTGATTGTAACTTCGCGCGAATTCGGTTACGTTCTGTAACCAAGCTTGTATCCTGGCACGATCTCGGTATCCTTTCGATACTGCGAGATCGCCAGCAAATATATATCTCGATTTGGTCCATTAACTGTCTTCTGATATTTGGCTTCTCGGAGATTTTATGGATTTATTTGGTTACGTTCAACCTTCGCCTTCTGATTAACTTGGCACGTGTTTCTTTGTAGCGGTGTTCATAGTCAATTTCGACTCGACGCCACGCTACAATCTAGCGCTTTCTGAGCTTTCTTATAATCCTTTTACTTAAAACAGGGATTTTCGCCATATTACTCTGATTTAAGACCTCTATCCGTCTCCCTCGTAATTATACTATAAATACTGGTGGCAACGTTATTACTGTACATGCTACTCAACAGACCTACAACCACTACTGTTCTTATGAGAGTAATGATTATAATGACAATAATAATAATAATTGTTATAGAAAATCTGCCTCATTTTTACTCTTGTCACATACACTCACCCTTCTGTCTATGAACTTTAATTTATTTATTCTCTTGTTCAACTTATTGATGGTATTTTTTCACCCTAATTTTTACTCAACTGCGTTCTAATTTCAGACTTTTCACTTTTCAACCAACCATTCTCCTGACCTGTAACGCGATTTGCTATGGCTTGAGCGGCTGTACTGTCTCACAAAAATGAGTCTACTTAGTCACGATGTGTCAAGCAATAAGTGCCTGTTGAGTTCACTAAGATAATTGCAACTGAGTGGTTGGAATACTTTCAGTGAGCGCTACCAAGGCCCTGTAATCGTGCCGCAACAACAGAAACGGAACAAAATATGATCATCCGATCCATAATAGCTTCTTATAAAAAAATTTCAGATACAAGCTGGTTATGAACAACAAGTTTTACATGACGGTCATTATGACAACGCGTCGCACATATTTGAATATTTAACTGAACATCAAGGTACTTTGTGGACGGAAAACAGTGAACGAAATTGAATACCAGGATCTTGTTATGCAGGCACGGACTGGCGGGTAAGCCACGGATTTTTAAAATTTTGGACTTTTGCTATTAGATACATGCATTAATCTCATCCATTGTCCACAGACTCGTGAATTGTTTTTTCACATTATTTTGTCATGAAGAACGTAATATTCTTATGAGATTTATGACTTAAGAGCTATAGGATTTTCGAAGGTAAACGATTTAAAGGGTTTGCTCAAAAAACAGTTTATTTTTCACACATAATGTGTTTCAGTATGTTTTTAACCCGACATATTAACCGAAATGCTGAATGAATATTTAGTGAAATATGGTCATTCAAGATGTTTGACCAATACCTTTGTGTAGTCCTTTTCTGTTTCGGCTTTGATAACATTTGGTGGTTAATAACAAAGTTTCATAGACTGTAAGATTGGTTTCATACAGTGTAATGAAGTTTGTTAAATTCCCGATTACTGCTTATACTCTTACTACCTCTAGCACTATGGGATTTGAATCGACAACTGCATCTCTGTGCTAATGTGGTATGGTAACTCGAACTGATGTACGTACGTACGAATTTCTACGTTGTTACTGACTGACTTGGATTTTCATTGTTCATCATCTGGTAGGTAGACGATAATTCACCAAACTAATTGTAAGTCTTCTTAACTTGTTAACAGATAGACAATAAATAAAACTCATCTTAAAGGTTTTATTTTTTGTACTAACAGTTTGGACATAGAGGCGCAATCTGACATGAATATTTCGAGAGAGTGGTCATCGGACCAAAAATAATTGATGAAAGCTAAGTTAATCAGCCACAGAAACTCAGATTTCACTTTTTCATCCGTAACTGATGATGTAACGTAGGGATAAAGTTTTATAGGTTCTTTTATCTCAGAACCTCCAACTACGTTTACCACTTTACCTGTGCATGCCAAAGCGTATACATTAGAAGGGTAGATATAAGAGCAGATATCCGCATTTCCATGTATGCCTAAAGAATTTAAGAACGAGAGGAGCAACGGCTGCAAGTGGAACAATAGGTCATCATTTAATCAATAATAGGCGCAATATTGATATTGTTCGATCCTTTAAAACCTTCAGCGAACAAAACAATGCAGCGTTTATACGATATGCCGAATCAGTAACAGTTAAAAATTCAAACCTGATAAATGTTGTCAAAAAGAGACACTAATAAACTTTCCATTACCTTGATAAATCCATAGACTTGAATAACACCGTCCAAAATTGTTAATTATTAGTGTTTGTCTCGTTATACAATCTTTGATAAGCTATTTCTTATCATTCATTCATCGGTTTTTGTCACCCGCTCAATTCTTCAGACTTATGTAAACTCTTCTTATGTTGTATAATTATTACGGAAGCCTCAATTATGAATTGTAGAGGCTTACTACCTCACTGATCTAAATCTTTCATACACATTTTCAAGTGATTTAAAATTTAAGCAAACTATTTACGAGTTCCATAATCATTACACAGTCCATCTTGTCTGCTTTTAGCCGCCTCACCTCACTGATTTCGAATCTCATCTTTAAATGGCCCTACGTATATTCATTCACAGATATATGTTTATTATGAATAATCTTTGTTGTTCTAGTTCTTTCCGTCGCCAATGTTGATTGCTTCATATGATTTCTTATATCAGTGTTACATTTCTATATATGTACGGTTGTAAGCAGCTGATGGGAAACCATGAAATATAATCGATTCGTATTATTCTGTTTTGACTGTTGTTTTATTCTTTATTAAAATTTGTAAAAAGACAGTTGGATGAGGTAAGAAATACTTACCATAAATTTTTCTAAAGTTAAAGTTGTACAAGATATGTTTTGGCATCATATAGCCGAAAAATATCTTAGGTTTACTGAAAGGAATGTTGTCTTTTATGCCTATTATAACGAAACGAATGTTGTAACAGTTAAAGGCTGGTTTTTTGAACTATTTTTAATTTTACTTTTGTTCAGTAATTACTGAATAACTAGATTTCTATGTATTTACATTCAATTTATTGCAAGCATGTTGTTAACTCCCTAACTGTTGCTATATAAATTACTATTCCTAATTTGTTCCCAGTCTATTACTCACAGTCTCTCCTGATCACAGATGATCTTGGCCTGTTTATGTATAAATAGTAATTTCCATATTATTGTCTAATGTGGTTTGGTATGTCTGTGTATACAACACATCTGTTTGGAACGTAAATATTTTTGAGGGGGTTGCTACTTTGGGATGTATCTAGGATAAGTCACGTCAGTTGAGTTAAACCGAGTGAATTATTACACCTGGACCTTCAATGTGTGTCTCAGAGACACATCGTACACCAAAGCAACGAAATTCCATCAATAACACTATTAATTTAATTAAGTTAGCCAAATAAATTCATAATCAACTCCATAACTAAGTGTCGATCAAAACCAGTCTCTGTATATGTAAGGGACATCCGGCTAATCTTAGTTCACGATTGTCCTCCCCTGATTGAAGTGTATATTTTACGCACTCTTAGTTGGTGATGAGACGTCCAGATAAAAGAAGCAGCAGTTCGATGGTTGAATCACCTTACATTTGATAATAATATCACAAGCTCTTAAATAAATAAACATATGGCTAGAAAAAGGGTCCATAGTCTGTACTCGGTCATTGAGTTTAGTGAAATCAGTGCAGTAAATCAAGCAAGCAAGATGTCACTTTCGTAGTTCACTAATTACTAGTTATTGTGCTGAATGCCCCATAAAATGTCACACAATATATTTATGTGAAACGTTTTATGTAACTGCTCAATTTTTCTACGTTTCTTCTTTATTCGTCTTCTTCAAAACAGTGCTTTTCTATGAGTTCAAAACTATACGATTTCCAAATCTCAGAATTTATATAAAGCCTAATGACAACGGAAACACTGAAAGAGGAGGATATCGGTAATTGCGAATACAGTGAAAAGATATCTGAGGAAAAGGTAAGTTGTCAGTCAAAAACAATAATAATAATAATAACTTGAAAGACATAGCCAAGCCAAAATATCATAAAAGCAATGCCGAAAGTATTAGGCAAAATTTATAAGCCATTTAGGTTTTATTGTTTTCGTGCTACCCTAATTTCAAGTTTTTATTTCAATTGTAAACTGTTGCTATAGCATTTTCTACTCATAAACTAGAATTGGTTATTTATGTACCCAGTACTCTGTTTTTCTCATCATTATTGCTGTTGTTCAGTGTTAGTACCGTTACTCACTAGGTTTTTTTGCGTCGTCTAGTCTTATATATATATATATATAATCTTGGACTGACGATCATTTGTCTCGAGTTCTTCCTCTTTGTTTGGGATTAGATAGTATTGGGCCAACCGTCAAGCACAGAGTATCAGTCACTTTTTGCGTATCGGTTGCTTAAAGTCATCTATGCGTATTAGTCAATTGTAGGACATTACAGAAATGATCCTAAAAGTATGTTATGGGGATCTTTCTTTCAATATTGTTTGAGTGCAGATGAACTCAAATTTAGAAACAAATTTAAAACAGACTTGATCTTAACCTTTAATAATCCTCACTTGTCATATTATCTGTTTGATAATCTATAAGTTTTGTTGAGCTTATATTTCGCGAAAAATCAATTTCTTATCAAGCCAATTGAGCAAATGTTAAAACATTGCCGGTTATATTTGAGATAATGTTCCTTTCACATATTGATCTCTGAAAACATCGGTTCACCCACACATCTTTATATGTTCAGCGCCATAATATTCTAGGTTAAACACGTTGAATAATTACAACAAGCGATTAATTTTATCGCCTCATCGGTCAGTCAGTTATATGCGTCAGAGAGGTACTTAAAGTACCATGGTGTCGTCCTGATTATCAAAAGTAATGGACTGATATTTGATGGTTTGAGGGAACTAACGGGAAGCTATGGACTAAAGTTTCTACAGTATTTAAAGAACTGATCTATCCTTTATAAGGCTTCCTGATGACTATTGATTTCGATCATCCAGTGTTTTTTGTGTATAAGAAACTTGTTGAAATACCCTGTGCTGAGAATTCTATATTGTACCAAAATATAATATTGAGTAAAGCCATTACCAACAATAATAATAATTCAGGTTACCCTGTCATATCAGCACAGAAAAATGAAATTATGGAGACAGGTGCTTGATTAATAGAAGTATTAATAACATCAGTAATAGCAGAGAAGACTAGATGTTCATAGTATCATTCAAGAAAGAATAAGTTTGCGGTAATTTTAAAAATTTAACATCAATGGAAAGACAAAGGATAAATACATCTGAGCCATTTAATTTCATGGTTATTTAAACTCATAAACATTAGTCCAAGGAGGCATCAAACAGATATGCACCACACTGAGTCATTTGGTCTGTGTGAGGGCTGTGATACTGTTCGGGTACCGAAACCGAAGCACGTGGTTTTCTTAGGGGGTCACACCTGGAGCCTTCGACCTAAAGGTCTGATCCACAAGACAGTGGAGCATCGTAAGGAGATGCAGTCTCATGGTTTTTGGTGACCAATTGTTGATTCACACGCCATTTGTTCCTTCAGGATACTGTAGCCCATGTGCACCATTGCTTTGTAATGAGGGTTTTCCAACTCCCCTAAGTGGATTCTCCATATCCACCAGTTACATAATGTATGACTCCTGGAAGAATGAATACATTAGACAGTAATTTACTCTGTAACATTCTGTAGAAATGAGATAGAAATCTTAAAATTTTAGAACCAATCCATATAGTCCATTAATTATCGTTTAAAGTTCTTATCATTTATCTGCTTATCCAAGAGACTGATCATTTAATGGTTATGAACTATTTACATGATTATTGCTATAAAACTGTTTATACAAGTTTTTGTTTATAAGATTAACATGTACAAATGTATATATTCTGATTGGTTACTCAGGGTCACAAGATTAATCAGCGTTGACATGTCCTTTTGTTTTACATAGCCATTCTCGGCCTACTTGAATATCTAGGCTATTTGATCCTTCTTTTTAGATATTTCGACACATTATCTGTTTTTGTTTGTTATAACATATCGTTATGCCTATTATTCCCAAAACCTATTAAGTTGGATTTACGAAAGGTGTGCAACCTTCCGCTGTACAGGTTAGAGAAAAGCCCAATCAGAGACATAGTGGTTGCTGGTAATGTGAAGTGAAAAGTATGTGCATTATTTAGATGTCGATTGACTGAACTGTTAACTTCCAACTGGCGACCATTCGATATCTTAATCAAATAGGGTTTTGTGGATATTAGAGTAATTTAATAATTGAATTCATGAGTTAATTGAAGCTAGATCACCATGAAAACCCTTGAAGCACTGAACGACCGTTCCGTCTTAGCATAGAACTCCTCACTAGTGTGTATTCATGATCCCATCTCGCGAGATTCGGACCCAGAACCTGTCGATCTCGTGTGCAAACACTTAACCTCTAGATCACAGAGCGAGCACCAAGCGGTGTTAATATCTAACTTCAACCAATTCACGAAATCGCATCACCATCCAACATTGTCTTAAATGAATTACTATCTCATAACAGACCCAGTTGAACTCCATTGGTCACTGTTTCTCATTAGAACTCTTGAAAATAACTCTTGGAGACAGTCACTAATGAGCATATGATGATTATAATCAAACAGGGGTTTTCTAGTAATTTAATAATTGAATTCATGAGTTAATTGAAGCTAAACCATCATAGAAAACCGTTTCATCCTAGTATGGAACTCCTCAGCAGTGTGTATTCACATTCCCACCTCTTAAGATTCCAACCCAAAAACCTATTGATTTTGTCCGCGAACACTTAACCTCTAGATCATACAGCTAATACCCAACAATGTTAATATCTAACTTCAATCAATCTACTATCTTACAACAGATCCAATTATCATCAGGATCAACTAAGAAATAAAAAAAGTCAGTCAGTCAGTCAGTCAGCTACAACATAGGACCAGGCACATATATGCATCGGTCCAAGTTGCTATACCTCATTAGCAAAACAAGATGAACACCAACTTCATAGAAGTAGTCACTTCAACAGTAATAACATATAGAAGAAAGATTGTGTATTAGGATATAATACAGGAAGGAAGAATTAGTTGGTAGAAAGAAAGATATGAAGCGATTTTAATCTCTTAGTTTAAGGGAAGACAGAGAGTGTATACACCTGCGCCATTATGATGGATTCTGAGCCTTGTCACTCAGAGTCTCCAACCATTGGTTACGATAGTCACGCGAACCCCAACCAAGTAGTCTGCATCTACCAACATAGCTCAGACTAGAAGTTAGTGGCTTCAAGGATTGATGTGACGTTTTTTGTTTGGCCACCCCTAACTTTATTCCATCCGTCTCTAACACTAGTCAGCATTGTGAATCGTGGTAATCAGTGTTTAGGTATATGTAACACGTAACCCAACCATCTTATTCGATGAAGATTCACAACCTCATCAACTGATTTATCGTCATTCCCTAACACCCTGAATGTAACCTCACTTTTACTTACCCAATGATCCCATCAGATGTGAGCAATATTTCTAAGGCATTTGTGGTCAAAGAAAGGAAAAAAATGTTCAAATACTTAATGGTATATGAATACTATATTATATCAAAGGCACTAATAATAATAATAACCTATTTCTTTTCTTAGATCTCAATTGAAGATACCGATGATGATGATGATTATAAATTAACTTTAAAAAATCTTTGGGGTACAGATATAGCTAATTATTTTTTAAATCCAAATTTTCAAAAAACCACAAAAATTAAATCAATTACCAATCAATCAATTGCAAATCAATCAATAAATGATAATCTTTTCATTGGCGGTTATCCAAATGGTATGTTACATGGTGCTCGTATACCATTTCATTATAAATTAAAATCATGGTTATTTGATTTAAAACAAATTAATATGAATCAATCAATTGATAATCGAAAATCCATAAAATCGATCAAATCAATGAAATCAATGAAATCAATAAAATGTCCTATTATTTCTCATTTACCAACTAGAACAAATAGTATATTTAATTTAATTGATTTATTAAAATATCATATAGGAACAAATTATAGTGCACAATATTTATGGAATTTATTAAGATATAAATCATATGAACAATTAATTAATTATGAAAAACAATTAACTAATGAAGAACAAATTACATATAGTGCATTTACACATGATTATGTATTAAAGGGAAAAGAAAAGGTAAACTATGAAGGAGTTTTGTTTTTATTTTTTTTTTGTATTAAATTGTACAGAGATGAACTAATCATGAACTTTGCCTGGAAACATGCCTCTCTCCCCCCCTCCCCTACTATGAGGCTTCTGCTAATCCTAAGTCCGAATAAAGAGGAGGAGGAGGAGGGTTAGGCATAAGGTTAGCGATCTCATCTTATAGAAAAGTAATTTGCTATTTAAAAGAAAAAAAATGCTAAAAAATAATGAAATTCATTAGCTTGTAAATAGAAGATTTAATGTATACGTACCTGTAAATGCTACGTGTATACAAACATTGACAGGAAAGTCCTACTCATTGTCTTTTCTCACAGTGAGGGTGTTATTTACGAAATTGACGTCTAGAAGATCGAAGGAATGAAAATGAGAACAGTGAATAATTAGTGTTGAAACAAAAGAACAATGAAGTCTGAGACAATTGATTGATATTTTGCAAATGAAGTATTCATTGTATGGTTGAGAGTTTTTTCAATGAGATTTTGTAACCAAATATATTCGATTGTCTCCACTTGTCTTCTCTTTCACTATAATACCAGGTAAGGATAGATTTTGTCTTTCTTCCCTTAAGAGTATTTCAGTTACCAGTCGAACTCACACACTGGAAGTCTCATCATTGAACTAAGCAACCTATTGAGTCAAGGTTTTAAACAAGATTAAGGTAGCTTTTTGCTACTATTTTAAGGGATTTTTGAGTATTATACAAAAGTAATTCTATTGTTGATTATGGATGATATTCAAATTTTGCCCAAAAAACAGAAAATTTATATACTCGATTCTAATTGGCTTGTCTTCATTAATAATCTGATTAGGAATTAACTCATACCTGGTTCATTTCTATTCTCTACTTTGTAAATAGTACCATTTCGTCCCGAAGGTTTCTTACTTCAATTGATAATCGAACATTAAATAACAAACCAATGTAAATAGTTCAGATTATGATGTTTATTGTAACTACATTTTAACACCAGTTCATATTCTCAAATATCCGTAAACTTTAAACGTTTCAATACAAAAATATAGATAAATTCAACTTAGCATTTAATAACATACAAACTAGAGATAACTAGGTTACAAGATACTATTATTATTATTTATTATGTGAACACATAAATATTGGAACAAAGTGGCACCGAATACATATGTACTGCACAAATCACTTGATTTGTGCGTGGACTGTGATATTGCCCGAGTGCTTAGACCGAAACAGGTGGTTTTCTCAGCGGTTCACGCAAGAAGCCTACGACTTAAACGTCTGATCCACAAGGCAGTGGAGCAACGTCAGGAGATGTAGTCACATGGTAGCTGGTCATCAACAATTGGTTCATACGTCATTTGGTCCTTTAGGATCCTGAAGTCCATGTGCACCATTGGTTTGTAATGAGGGTTTTCCAACTCACCTAGGTGAACGCTCCATGTCTACCAACCCAGTTAAAGCCTTGAACATCCGCTTTTCGTCCTCTCAATTTCATGAAGAAAACCCGTGGTGCGAGAAGGCAGTGAGTAGGACTTCCCAGACAGAAGCTGTATACGCGTGGCTATGTGAGAGCATTTCGAGAGGGAGAGCGGACTCTCCCTACTCTCGGCCGTATCAAGGTATATGCGAGCAAAAACAGGGACGAAACTAAGTGCTATTACCATACAAACTTGTCATTAAATGTCGAGCGCTTAACATTCTAATAATTGATTTGGAACCTAGTAGTTTACATCGATAACCTTAATCAATCATTGATGTCACACTTCTATCTTCGATATCATTGGTGAGATTTATCTCATATTTGGAATTACTGAACCTTACTGATCATGGCTTCTGTCTAGAATATGGGGAATTATCGCTCGCAGTAATCCACTGATAAGCACTTGATGAGTCTTTAGTATCGGACAGCTATTATTTTAATTTAATAGTTGAACTCACGAGTCGATTGAAGCTAGACCACCATAGAAAATCTGGAAGTACTGGAAAGCCGCTTCATCCTAGTATTGCACTCCTCAGCGGTGTGCATCCACGATCCTACCTCTCAAGATTTGAGCCCAGACGCAGACGCCTAACCTCTAGACCACTGAGTCGGCCGGCATCCATCGGTGTTAATATCTAACTTCAACCAATCCACCCGACCGTTGTTGCTACCTTGACATGATGGTCGGGCTTGCCTATCATGATTGACAAATCCAGCTATACTGGTTGGAATAATCGTTCCTCAAGGTCTAAGCATGACAGACAGCTCGGTTGAAGAGCGGTAAGACTAAAAGCAGCCGACCAAAGTCCTACTGCTGACTGTACAGAGGTGTGATGGCAGTAAGGTGTTTCTTTTAGACAACCAGCATAACAGCGATGCTACCTTCCCACAAGGGGTTTAGGGTTAGAAAACGTCGACCCTAAAAGTGCACACCTCGCCTTATCCCACAGATATCCATCTCCAGCGATAAGGTTTCAACAATTACAGAGCTAACACGAAAATTACCCACAAAAAGGTCGTGTGTGACCGACCTCAATCAGTTGTCTATTAGGCACTGTGATCACGCTCTCAGGTCACTAATACCACCTTTAACCCAAGTTTCTTTTCAGGTACCTCCAAATGAACCCTTCCACGGTGTAGGCAAACCGGGAAATAATAACCGTCCTCATACCTTTATAACCGCTCAACTAATTCATTGTTTCTTTGTTGTTTTATTCCTTTTATTTTTTCTTTAGCCACCTTTATGTGATTTCATTCGTGAAAATCCATCAAATTCATTAATGAATATCATGAAACAATTAAAATCACCATCAATTGAAAAACAATTACGTAAAATGAATTTATCCGTATCATGGGCTGATAGAAATCAAGATCAATTTCGTATGATCTCATTTCAACAAAATTTAAAAGATGCAATCAAATCCATTGAAAATAATCAGTTCACATCTTCATTATTGAATCATCATCAGCTAAAAATAAAACATGAATTGGATTCGAACTTAAAATTGAATGATCAACAAGTTGATCAATTAATGTCATTCTATCCTACGTTGAAAAATAAACAAAATGAAACATTCATTGATAATGATATTCAACCATTAGAAAAGTAAGTTCATTGTTCTTTTCTAAAGAATTGTCATGTATAGCATTGAGGTATATCGATGCGTTTGAGTGAATAACATCGAAATGTCTTGGTATGATCAAGGGTGGAAAAAGTCAGATCAGATCGATAGCATTCGATCTGTATCAAGCAGGACTTGACACACATGATACTGATCACCACCCAGTGACCAATCAAATGTGATCACCATCTCAAAATGCTCTCTCATGACCACGTGTATACAGCTACTGTCAGGAAAGACCTACTCACTACTTTCTCGCTGCTAGGGCTTTGTTTACGAAATCGCAAGGACGAGGAGAAAATATCCGGCGCTTAACCAGGTTGGCGGATATGAAGGATCCATCTGGGGGAGTTCAAAAAGCCTTTGTACAAACTAATGATGGATGTGGACCCCAGGATCCTGAGGGAACAAATGGCGTGTGGACCTATTGCCAGGCCGTCGGCTACCATGAGACTGCATCTGCTGACGTTGCTCCCCCACTGCCTTGTGGATTAAACCTTTAGGTTGAAGTCTCTGGTTGTGGCCGCCTAAGAAAACCACCTGCTTCTGTCTAGGCACCCGGGTAGTACCACAGCTCACACACAAATCAAGTGACTTGTGTGGTGTATATATATTCGGTGCCACTTTATACCAATATTTATGTGTTCAAATAAATAAAATCTTGGATAACTCTAAAGGCAACTTTGATATAACCTGAATAAACGTCAGGCAATCATGATTTAACTTCTATAAATGAAATGATTATTTCGAAATAATAAAAACAACGGGTTAATTATAAAGGATGTATAGTTTTACACTGTTGGCTTTCTAACGTTATTATCTTAAATGTAACACTACCAACTTTAAAACTCATAAAACAACCTCGAAGTCTCTGTATGTTACTTCCAAACCACAATTAAGTTAAGTGATTTAGATCTATAGTCTAACATTTTGTGAATGACCTACCGTGGTATATGCTACTGATGTCGACAGATATAAGTATTATATGTGTCATTAATGGAAAGTGAAATACCTCGAAGGAAAGAGAACGAGAACAGAGAATGATTAGTGTTGAAACGAAAGAAAAATGAAGTCTGAGACAATTAATTGACATTTTGCAAATGAAGTATCTACTGAATAGGTCTGAGATTTTACTAAATGATTATTTAACTTTCTATTAAAATACACTTATGTTCTCGTTCACCACATTTGATGTCACTGCCAACCAGGAAATGGAAGGGTGCTGTTCTGTGAATGGCATTGCAGACCTGGAGCTGAGGTCCATAAATTCCTAAACCACTCTTTCATTCACACATTTCCGCTCACTTGATCCTCTTAAACTATGTTTAACTCTTCAAATTCTATTCAGTTCTTACGTAACCCATCTTATCAGTTTTTTAATTCCATGAATCCTTCATTACCTCTAAAATTATCACACAATTGATCTTATCAGTCTCTGAACTCGATAGACTCAACTACTTCACTGGCGATCATCAGTTTAGGCTCTGAGTCAGGTCAGTCTAGAAGTAATATTTCACATTTAGAGGGAGAGAACTATATCCGACTGAAGGATTGTTTATTATTGTCTCTTTCAAGTAGCCTGAAAGGTCATGGTTTACATCTTATCAGTATACGGTTGTGGAGATTATTAAGTTTCTTTTATTGAGATCATGAACCGATTGATGTTAGACCACCATTGAAAACCTGGAAGCACCAGACGGCCGTTTCGTCCTATTGTGGGACTACTCAGCAGTGCGCATCCACAATCCACGATCATATGTGTCTTATTTTCAAACGAAAATAATGTGAATTAGATATAACTGATTGTAATTGATTGAAATTATGATAATCAATCAGCTAGTTTTATATTCTAAATGTTTGAAGATGAACAATAAGAAGTCCTACACCAAAGTATCAGGGTAGTTGGCACTTGTCAACATGGCAAATCTATAATCTTACAGGAACTCACGTTTCCTGTGGGATTTAACCTGGCGTCATCTAGCTTCACAAAATTATGGGACGCTATTTGGATTAAGATAAGAGTGAGATGTGGATGATACTCAATCTCATGTTTTTCCGTTTCTTAGTTGTGGTCTTTTTTCATTGATTTCATTAAAGTTGATGGAGTTTTGTTCTTTGAGCTGGATAGTTTGGTCGTGGGACCTTCATCGTTCTTCTGAATGGCATCATCAACACAAACTCCAGTTATAAGTGAAATGTTCGAATTTCTCCACATTTGTGTTATAACTTGTGAATCTGTGTGCCTTGTATATTGGATAACTCAACGATACCGCCAATCAGAGAGTAGCGAATTATCGATCGAACCAGTGACGCGTAAAACACGTGCGAGCAGCCTAGAGTCCCGGTCGGTCCTGCTTTCCGCCTAGCCCAACCAGTTAATTCCAGAACACCAATCTCAGCCTATGCAATATGAATCATGTATTTCAAACATACTCTGTTTATATATCAATCAAACAGACCACAACGTACCATAAAATAGAAAATAACATTTGTACAATATTTGGCCAAAAGTGGCTGTGAATAAGGGAGATAGTAATTATTAGACAGGCCATAACTCAAGAATGGTAAATCGTATAATAATAGTTCATAGGTCAAAATGAAACTCATAATAAGAGGGACATGAATATGAACAGTTTAGTTGTTTAACAATTATACGATAAAAATATACTCATAGTATTGGTCCATAAATGGATGCCAAAAGTTACCATTCATTATTCTTACCGGCATATAACAATTTGGTTTACAGCTTGTCCTGTAGACCCCGATGTTGATTGGTTATTATCGACCTTTAACCTGTCATCGCTTACTTCTTAGTTTTGGCTGTATCTCCCATTGGTCTGACTTTTAGTCCTATGTTTGTCCATAATTTTTCTGATCCAACAAGTAACAACGAGCATAAAACCCAGATGCAGAGTTTTGTGTTGGTTATCTACAATCACTTCGTATCTATGAATAGAATGTGTTATTTAGAGTAATTTAGATTGATGATTCCATTGTAACTTGATTGTTCAAGTCCTATGATCACTCACTAAAATGCACGTGAGTTATACACACAATATATACGAGTTCAGTCAATTGTAACTTATCATCATTTGAATCAATGAACAAACTGTTATATTCCGATAAGAATAATGAATGGTAACTTTTGGGATCCACTTATGAATCAATACTATGAGTATATTTTTATCATAAAATTATTATGTAACTAAGCTGTTCATATTCATGTCGCTCTTATTATAAGCTTTTAATTTGACCCATAGACTATTATTATACGATCTACCATTCTTGAATTATTCCCTGTCTTTTTGGTGGAGTTTTGTTCTCTGAGCTGGATGGTTTGGTCGTGGAGCTTTCATCGTTCTTCTGAACGACATCATCAGCACAAACTTCAGATAGAAGTGAAGTGTTCAAATTTCTCTATATGTGTTTCACAGCTTGTTCTGTGCACCTCGATGTTGATTGGTTCTTATTGACCTTAAATTTACCATTGTTTACTTCTTTGTTTTGGTTGTGTCTCCCATTGGTTTGATTTTTGTTCCTATATTTATGCATGATTTTCCTGATTGGTTGATAAATTGGATTGATTTCAATGTTTGTTGATTGCTGATTGACCTGAGTGCCAGGCTTCTAAAAATTCTCTGGTGTTTTTGGAGTTTCCTCTGTCTAAGATTTCCACATTTTTCCAATCGAATGAGTGTCCGCAGTTGTCCACGTGTATTGATATAAGTGAGGAGATATCATGGCATTTGACTGCTAACTGATGTTCGTGTAGGCGAAGGTGAAAGGGGCGTCCGTTTTGTCCGATGTAGTGTTTTTCGCAGTTGACACAATTTATTTTGTAGATGATGTTTGGTTTGTTTTCCTTTGTTATTTCATTTTATCTTGGTTTGCATAGGATTGATTGTAGTGATTTTGTCGGTTTGTGTGCTACACCTATTCCGAAGGGTTTCACCAGTCTTGTTGCGGTTTCTGATATTCCTTGTATATATGGTAGGGTGATCCTTTTGTTGATTTTTGTGCTTGACTTGAGTTCTAACGCTGCGTGCGGTTGGTACTTTTTGATGAAGTTGATTGGGTAGCCGTTCTTCTGAAATACATCCTTCAGGTATTTCTCTTCATTTCTTCGTGCTGCCAGTGTGCTGCAGTGTGTTCTGGCCCTCTTGAACAAATTGTGTACGCAGTTGATTTTGTGAGCTATTGGGTTGTTGCTATTGTAGTTGAGAATTTGATCTGTATGGGTCGGTTTCCTATATACTTGAGTTTCCAGTTTTCCTGTGTCGGTTCTAGTGATCAATATATCCAATAATGCTCGTTTGTTGTTTGACTCCTGTTCCATGGTGAAAGCTCCACGACTAAACCATCCAGCTCAGAGAACAAAACTCCACCAAAATCATCCACCTGAGCTACAAATCTTCTCCACTATTCCCTGTCTATTAATCACTACCTCCCTCACTCAGAGCCACTTTTGGCCACATTTTGTACAAATGTTGTTTCATATTTTATGGTATGTTGTGGTCTGTTTGATTGGTATATAAACAGAGTATGTTTGAAATAAATGATTCATATTGCATAGGCTGAGATTGGTGTTCTGGACTTATCTGGCTGGGCTTGGCGGAAATCATGGCCAATCAGAATTCTAGACTGCTCGCACGTGTTTACGCGTCTTTGATTCGATCGATACATCACTGCTCTGTAATCGGCGATCACAAGTTATAACACAAACTTCTTAATACACTTTCTTTTTATTGATTATCAATAGTTCATCATTTCTACAATATATAAGATGATATATCATTTGAATGAGCATTGTACTTTTAAATCTAATACAATGAGAGATTTGGTAATATAAATCACATTGAATATTGCATTCAAGTCTTGAATATGAGTCAAATATCTAAATTAGCATCTTATTAAATGTTGTAAACTGACTAGAATTGAAAGTTCGGATTGACTGATTCCAAATCAACAATGGGCTGATTCTATTGTCATTCAGAAATTTGAAACTGACAGTTCAAACTAACAGATTTAATCTAATCTGATGCAAGTTAATGATGAGAATTGTCATCATATAACAAAACAATCTAAATGTGGATAAAGCTAACTTATCATAATTTTTATGAAGTAAATCTTCATTAGTTTTTGTTCACATATCTATCGGACAAAGACTCTGTGACCAATGACCAATAAGCTAGCTAATGAAGTTGTTAGGAATCGGGTACTAGGTAAGGATGGCAAATCAATTGATGAAGTAGTGAAACTTCATCTGTTGAGATGGCTGGGACATGTGTTACGTGTTCTCAACCATCGACCACCTCAACGTGCGATGTTTTATGGTGAAGGAGTAGGTTGGAAGAAAGCTAGGGGCAGCCAAACCAAAACATGAAACAAATCCATGAAGTTATTGATAAATGGACTTAGCCACTTTGGTAAGTGTAGACTACCCGGTTGGGATCCGCGAGATGTTAGCAACCGATGGTTAGAGACCTTGAATGACATGGCTCGAAATCATTTGCAATAGCGGAGGTGCATCCACTCTATGTGTTCTCCCAAATTCTAATCTTCTGGATTCTTCATGTCCGTTTTCTTTTTCTCTTTCCAAATTTATTTCACTGGATCATACTCCTTGGATAATGTCCTCGAACCCTAATCTTTTGATTAGTGCTTATACTTTTACTACCTCAAGTACTATGGGATTTGAATCAATAACTGTATGTCTGTGCTAATTTGGTATGGCAACTTGAACAGATGTACGTATGTACAAAGTTCTACTTTGTTGCTGACTAACTTAATAAACCTATTCAGTTAGTTCTGTAAAACGATACAATGGACATTCTCTTTTTAACTTCTCAGACTGTACATACAAATAAATATATGCACACATGTTGTTCAAAGTGAGAAAAATAACAACAACTAATAGATGTTGAAGATTAGCAAACTGAAAAACTAATCATTCAGATATTTTTAAGCAAAACAACATTTAAATGGTTGGTTTCATGAGTTAATTGAAGCTAGACCACACTGAACAGCCGTTTCGTCCTAGAATGGGACTTCTCAACAGTGCTCATATAATATTCAGGTTTTACATGGTGGTTTAACTTCGATCGACTCATGTACTCAGTTATTAAACTACTATAATATCCACAAAACCCCTTTCTCATTACTTACTTACTTACTTACGCCCGCTACTCCCAATGGAGCATAGGCCACCCATTGTCCTAGGCCTTCCTTTCCAGTTCTATCCAATTTTTGTTCATTTTCCTCATGTTTGTCTCCATTTCTCGGCATAATTTGTCCTTTGGTCTTCTACTTCTCTTTTGACCTTGAGGATTCCAAGTGAGGGTTTGCCTTGTGATGCAGTTGGCTGCTTTCCTCAATGTGTATCTTATCCACTTCCAGCACTTCTTCCTGATTTCCTCCCCCGCTAGGATCTGGTTTATTCTGTCACGGTAGATTGTTGCTGATAGTGTCTGACCAATGGATCTAAAGCATTTTGCGTAGACAATTGTTACTAAACATTTGTATCTTTTGGATGGTGGCTTTCGTAGTTCTCCAAGTTTCCGTCCCATGCAGTAGAGAATATCTAAATGACCAAAAAAACAGGGGTGAGGAAACTTTCTCAATTAATAATCAATTACTTATAAGTAGTATAGTATGTTACACGAATTAAACACATGTTACTGATCAAGAAAGTTTATTTTCACATATAAATCTATACAGTTACTTTCCAGACTACTCTAAAATACAAGATTCCATCAAGAAAGTATCAAAATTACCTAATAGTGAAACTATGACAAAGAAGTCGACCAAATCATTTGATCATTTATCATTTTGGCATGCAAATCAATCAATCAAGTCTCCAAATAAAACTGAAATACAATATCAGTAAGTTATTTAACTAATAAAATCAGTTAAAATAACGTTCAATGAAGGAGTAAATTTGTGGTCAAATCATTTATTTCTCAACCTTTAGGTTCGAGTCCCGCATACGAGATCGTAGATGTGCATTGTTAAAGAATCTCACACTAGGACGAAACCGCCATCTACTACTTACAAGTTTTAAATGGTGATCAAACATTGATCCATTGATGATATCAGTTTAAACTCAACAACCTTCACAACTTTATACTGATAATGATTTTTATCTTCAATAGGTCCCCATTTACACATCTACATCGATAAGGATAATCAGTTAGTTTCACGAACCCTTAGATGTAAGATTATAAATTTGATTTGAGTAAACGTTATATTTAGAGCTCAGATTCTTACTACGCCGCGTATAACTTGAGCACTCGACGCTAGAAAACTCCCAAGTGGCGAATGAGAGGACGGAAGACAAGTGAAATGAATGTTATTGCAAACAGGGTCAATTATGATACAAAACTGTCAGGTATTTATAGATTTTAGTAAAAACGAAATCATTATTATAGCTATCCAATAGAGAAGCTACACGTCGTGATTCTGTAATATTCTTCCAAAAGATGAATAAATGGAATATCTTCGGCTCTTTCTGTGCTTCTTAGAGCTTTCTCGAGTTCCCCTGTGGACTGTCCTCACAGAAAATAAACTAAGCATTCGGTAGATCAATTAAATTCTTTGATAGTTGAATACCGAATTAGTATTTATAAGTGAAATATGATAGATTTTATTCGAAGGGAATTCATAAGTCGATTTAAACTAGACTACCATTGAAAACTTGGAATCACTGGACGACCATTTCGTCCTAGTACAATTTATTCAGATCACACACCAGTATGCGTCGAACATCATATCAAACCCTTCATTGATGATATCTTCTAACCAACAGACTGATTATGTTATAAATTGTGACCGCCAATTAGAGAGCAGTGACTTATCGGTCGGATCAATGACGCGTAAACCCATATGAGCAGCCTAGAGTTTTGATTAGCCCTGCTTTCAGCCTAGCCCAGCCAGTTAAATCGAGAACACCAATTCGAGCTTCTGAGATATGAATCATTGTAGATCATCTACGTAGTGTTTTCTTTTTTCTTTCTTATCTCTATTCAGATCTATAAACAATAAACAAGAGAAAACTTCATATCAACTTAAATCTTTAAGAAAACCATCTAATATTTCAATATCTACTTCATCAGTTGACAAGAAATTACAACCTCTTTGTTGGTCTGATCTACTTGAAACCAATAAACAAAGAGATTATTCTAAACACATTAGTGGATTATATTCATCATTATCTAATGAGAATTCAAGAAATAATTCAATGGATTGTTCATTTATAAAGAAAACATTATGGAAACCAGCTAAAGCAATTGTATCATAACTTTATAATATCACATTGTCTTCATCATCATCTTCTTCTTCATCGTTGTCAACACTGTCAGGATACTTTAACTTGGTGAATTATCTTTGTTTTTTTTATATTATTCAGAATTCCAAAGATAACAAAGAGTTATTAGAAAAAAATAACACTGAATGGTTGTTTCGTTCTAGTATGGGACTACTAAGCAAAGTGCATATGAAACAGTATCATACAAGGAATTGAAACCAAGACTTATGGTATCGTACATGAATGCTTAAACACTAGACTATTGAGCCGGCGTACATTAGTGTATACATTCCAAATTTTAGTTAGTTCATGATATTGTATGACTGTTTTCGTCCTCGTATTGTGTAAATCTTATTTTCCAACTATTCTAAGTATTGTCACATACTTACTTACTTACGCCTGTTACTCCTCTTGAAAGAACATAGGCCGCTCATCAGCATTCTCCATCCAACACTGTCCTGGGCAATCCTTTTCAGCTCCTTCCAGTAGTTACTCATCCTTCTATTTCCCAACGTAATGTGTTCTTTGGCCTTCCTCTTTTCCACCTTCATTCAGGATTCCAAGTTAGGGCTTGCCTTGTGATGCAGTTTGACGATTTGCGTAGGGTATGTCCTATCCATTTCCATCGTCTTTTCCTAATTTCCTCTTCACCTGGAAGCTGGTTTGTTCTCTCCCACAAAAGGCTGTTGCTGATGGTATCCGGTCAATGGATGTTGAGTATCCTGCGTAGACAGCTATTTATAAATACTTGTACCTTCTTGATGGTGGTTGTTGTAGTTCTCCAAGTTTCAGCTCCTTACAGCAGAACTGCCTTGACGTTGATATTGAAGATTCTGACTCTGATATTGGTTGACAGACAGTTGTTTTGAGTTCCATATGTTGTCCAGTTGTAGGAATTCTGCCCTTGCTTTATCAATTCTCGCCTTTACGTCTGCATCTGAACCTCCTTGTTCATCGATTATGCTTCCCAGGTGCGTGAAATATTCCACATCTTCCATAGTTTCTCCATCAAGTGTGATTGGGTTGGGGTTCTCTGTATTGTATTTGAGGGTCTTGCTCTTTCCTTTGTGTATGTTGAAGCCTATATTTCTTTTATAACCTTATAAAAACGCTGATTGGAAGAATCACCTTCAACATTTTTATGGATCATAAATACATTTTAAAGGAATTATCATAGACTCTTAACAGAATAAATGGTCTTTTTTCTCACCAAATTAACATGAGGTTAAACAATTCAAAGAGCAAATCGATTGTTTACTTATAACAGTTAAATCTGATCACGCCTTTTCGACCAGATGTGCCTCAGTAAGCCCAATGAACTATTTGATTATTCGTGTACTTGCTGTAATTTAAACATTTGATCCACTGTGTAAAATTATATGTGAGTCTGATTGAGCGCATGTCTGCATAGCAATCTTTATGTATTCTTGATTATGATCATGGATCGATCAACGTTAGACCACCATCGAAATTCTGAAAGCACTGGACGGCCGTCTCATCCTAATATAAGACTACTCAGTGAGCATCCACAACACCGCATGAGGAATTCGAACCCAGGTCTTTGGGTCTGGAGCGGTTTTAAACACAGTCAATCAATAACTTACCCACAATCGATTAATACTCATAAAGATATATAGATTTTTTTACAGTCACACACACTCGCTTCCCTATGTGTTTGCTTTCTCCATGATTCCGAAGTTTTACTAATTATTAACAATTTACTATCTCTACAAATAGTGTTCTCACTTTTGAATAATCTCAAGTGAACTCCTAATACTACTAGGAGATTTGACTTGTGTCAAATACACAGTTAACGGGATACTATTTATTGGAGTTAGATGTAGAGGAAATTAGCCTCTATAGGTTAAATACATCTTTGTATATTCAACTAAATGCATATGGATATGAACAAATATGACATAATCTAGTAATTTAACTAATATATATGCACATTTGTGCATCGGTACAAGTTGCCATATCTCATTAGCACAATAAGATGGATACCGAATTTATAGGAGAAGGTAATTCAATAGTGGTAATATATAAAAGAAAGACTGAATATTAGAATATAGTACAGGAAGAAAGAATTAGTACGTAGAGACATATGAAGCGATTTTAATCTCATAGTTTAAGGGAAGACAAAGAGTGTATACACTGACACCATTGTGATCGATTCCGAGTCATATTGCGGTGCGTGCTACTTATATTGATATAAGTAATATATAACGCGAGTTAAAGAACGTAATGTCTGGCAGCAGAAGATGGGGGAAGATCAAGAAAGGAAGAGCGAGAACACAATGGAATTTGTAAGAAACCGCATGAACAATGAAATGTGAGACAGTGGATTGATGTTTGCAACGGCAACAGTCCGGTTTGATATGATGAAATGATATTTTGCAAATTAACGATTTACTATTTGGTTTTTCTATTTTACCAAGAAACTCTGTAATTTTGTGCTAACCGTATATTCGGTTGTCCCTGCCTGCGTTTTGTTCACTACGATATCACCTACAGTGTCCAACCATTGGGTACGATAGTCACACGTACCCCAACCAGGCAGTCTGCATCTACCAACATGGCTCAGACTAGAAGTTAGTGACTTCAAGGATTGGTGCGACGTTTTTTGTTTGGCCACCCCTAACTTTATTCCATCCGTCTCTAACACTAGTCAGCATTGTGAATCGTGGTAATCAGTGTTTAGGTATATGTAACACGTAACCCAACCATCTTATTCGATGAAGATTCACAACCTCATCAACTGATTTATCGTCATTCCCTAACACCCTGAATGTAACCTCACTTTTGCTTACCCAATGATCCCATCAGATGTGAGCAATATTTCTAAGACATCTGTGATCAATTCCCAGTAACTTACAAGTATCTTCTACTCTTAATAGTTATGTTTCACGATCGTAAATAATACTCAATAATCAATTCATATGATTCCTAACTATCTTCTATTGAATAGTTTTACATATTTAACCTACCACAGTTATGATAATGATGATAAATCTTCAAAAAAAAAGAGAAAACTCCCTAGCGCACTAGGTAGTAGACTAGGTAACATGTAGACATCTTATGTTAAAAAGAAAGAAAGAAAAAAGAAAAACACCAGTGACAGTAGGAGTGAGTAGTTAGGCTAAGATTACTAGAAAACAAACGATGGAACTCCTAAATAGAGTTTAAAAAATTTACGGCGTCAGACTGAAAACGAACCAAAACAGACATCCATCTTCATATTAGTTTTGTTATTAATATACTATACTAATATAATAATAGTCTACTATGGAAGAGAAAAAACCAGATTGCAATGGGGGAGGAAATCAGGAAGAAGTACTGGTAGTGTATAGGATACATAATGAAGAAAGCATCCAACTGTGTCATAAGGCAAGCTCTCACTTGGAATCCTTAAGGCCAAAGGAGAAGAGGAAGACCATAGAACACATTACACTGAGAAATGGAAACATATATGAGAAGAATGAACAATGATTGGATAGAAGTAGAAAGGAAGGCAGAGGACAGATTGAATTGTAGAATGATGGTCGGTGGCCTATGCTCCTCCATTGGGGGTAACAAGTGTAAGTAAGTAAGTAAGTAATACAATAATAGGACTGGGGAGCTGCAATTATGAGAACGCGATTAATACACGATACTTAGATTGGAATGCATTATACGAGATATATAAATCACAAACTAAAATAGAAAATTAGAGAATAAGTTAGATAATATTTGATTTAATACTATTAAAGAACTGTCTATACTTGATGAATTCAGAGTAAAAGTTAGTACTAGGAAGAAAGGAATGAACATTCAACTTATTACCTACACTTAGCGCTGCTGGATACTAATAGCAACCTTGTTAGCGGAGATCGGACTAAACCATCCCACTTATGCCTAACCTGGATTATTTGGTGTTCACTCTTCCGAACTTTAAAAATCATGTTGGTCTGCAGGATATACATACGTATGAAGATTAATTGTATGAGTCTCGGCTTGTGTAGTTGTGTAGGTAGGTATATCCAAAAGATATGCATTTGGCTCGCTAATGGGATGTTAACTGAAATATTTACCTTATGTCTAATTAAATCATCAGCCTAAACTATCATGTTAAAGACATAATAAAAAGATATGGTACGATATACTAGAAAGAAGTGACCATTAACATTCCCTGCGAGGGTGGGTAAACTTATGTGCACGTCATGAGATACATGGACGAAAGTCTTTGTACCAGTGATGTGCATGAAGTGTGTAAGAGACAATCAATTGTAGCAAATACGTTTGAAGTAAGCAGTGGTCATCTACTATCCCAAGTGTGTGAATATAACTATAAGTTTTCTATAGGATGAATGAGTGAATACTTATGTGTTACCGGTATGCATGTAGTCTATACTTGCCCCTGGTACGACGCCCGCGCCTTAAGACCTGGGAATCGCAACAATGTCCCCACGAATAAACGTCCACGCGGTGAGTTTGTGAGTCTGGAAAAGAGGATTCTAATCCAGATAACTCAATCAACTTTACTGAATAAGGATTCACTAAATTCAAATGGCTGAAACACCACACTACAAAATGAAATCATATATTTCATAGTTAGCACCTCTCAGTCCATGTTTAACGATCAACCACATCTTACTTTCACTACTAAACGTCGAGTTTTTGTCAAGAACAATTGAATGGCGCCACATTAATTCAATAGCATTATATATACATATCAACAAACTTGATAATGACTATAAGTGATCCAATACTTCTAATTTTGCGTCATGTTGTTTCGTTATCAATCATTTAAAATCAAAAATCAGTATTACAAACGTCATAAGCAAAGATGGACAGCGTATAGCAGTGAAATCCAGGACACGCGTTTCGTCCCATTTGGGACTCTTCGGCTGGATGTACTTGCATCTCAGAATTGATGTTCACTCTAGGACTCAAACGGAATACCGTTCGTTTCAAACGCTATCGCGTTATTCACTTAGATACTGGATCTTGATGGCCACCTGCTTATGCAGTGTGTTGAAGTTTATATTCACTTGTTATTGTTTGCTTGAATCTTTGCATTAGCGTTTAGGACTGTAGTTGATCAGCCTCTTATCGGCATATGTACATTTAGCCGATGAATCCCAAGCAGGACGAAATGCGCATTCCAAATTTCAGTGCTTGCCATCATTCATCTTTGTTTATAGGGTCTGTGACGCAGGGCAATACTGAAGCAGTTCGCACAGGATGCACAGTTGCCAACAAGAGACTGATCAATTGCAGTCCTAAAACAACAGTGGGAAGGTACAAGCAAATAATACCAAGTAACAGTTTATATTGATTGGAATGTAATAAACAGAAGTTTTCTAGAATAAAAAATAAGTAAACAAACATAGAAATGATGAAAGATATTCATGGCATAAGTGGTAAGTAAAGAGTTTATTTTCAAATCGTTATTCTAATTTGTATAGTTAATATCAATGACTGAATTTAGGTAAATAACTATTGAAAAGTAAGAAGCATTGAATAGTTATTTCAACGTAGTACGAGACAACTTTACTATGCTTATACATGATCTCAACAGAGCTCGAACCCGGGACCTTCAGATCACTCAGCGAATATTTAATCTCTAGACTATTGAGTTACTAGAATACAATGGTGTAAACATTTGACTTCAATCAATTCATAGCATTGAGCAACCATCATCGATTAGCTCTGATGGACAATTACTACCTCACTCTCGACATGGTTGAACATCACTGGTCATTAAATGGGATGTGACCCCTTATGAAAACCACTTGCTTCGGTCTAAACACCCGGACAGTATCACAACTCATACATAAATCAAGTGACTTATTCCATAATATTGGGCTATTCAGTTGAAGGTTGTTTATTTCAATTACCTTTACTTATTAGTTATTCTATCTATATTTATATTCTATAATGGAATGAAGTATTCCTTATTTATTCTATTATTTATGTAATAGGATTGTAAGGAAATGTATATTTATAAAGTTGGCTATTCTTTAACAAAGAGAGTATAGAGAGTAAACTAATGCTAATTAAATTAGAGTCATTATCATTAGTCTAGCTATGAATAATTAACAGAATTGGTTGATTAGTTAGAGTAAGGTAGATTGTAATTGATTAAGTTGCATTAAGAAACAAGCTTTTACTTGAAATGTTGAAAAGAACTGGAAAAGAGGAGGGCTAAAGAACAAACTACATTGGGAGTATGGAAGTAGATATGAAATGGATGAATAGTAGTTGGCGACAACTTGAAAGGATTGTCGAAGACAAAGTTGAATGGAGAATGCTGATGACTGGCTAATGTCCCTCCTTGAGGGGTTATGACTAATGAACAGAATTGGTTGATGATTTAGAGTGAAGTAGATTGTATTATGAAACAAGCTTTAATTTGAAATGTTGAAAAGAGGAGGGCTAAAGAACAAACTACATTGGGAATATGGAAGTAGATATGAAATGGATGAATAGTAATTGGAGACAACTTGAAAGGATTGTCGAATACAGAGTTGACTGGAGAATGCTGGTAAGTGACCTATGCTCCTCCATGTGAGGTAAGTAAGTTATTAAGGTAGTGTTTAGACTAATTTATTGATTAATTTGAAAGAAAATGTTTTGTGGGTATTTTCCAATGTTCAATGCTTTTGTTTTGCCAGAGTTATATATTATGTGAATTAAAACAATGATAATCTTTATCGTCATGATAATTGACTAATGATAGTTGAGTAGTATGGTAAAAATATAATTTATGGTTAGTCATATATGGGTTTTGTGGATATTGTCATCATATGTTCACTAGTGACTGACTTTAAGCGGTATTTCATGGAGTTCTAGTGAGGAGCATTGACCAGTGGCATTCAACCAGGTCTGTTGTGAGATAGTAACTCACTGATGAAAATGGAGAACGGTGGCTCAATTTCGTGGATTGGTTGAAGTTAAACATTAACACTGTTGGATGCCAGCTAAGTGGTCTGGTGGTTAATCGCTCGCGCACGAGGCTGATATATCATGGGTTCCTATCTCTCGGTGCGGGATCGTGGATCCACACTGTTGAGGAGTCTCATACTAGGATGAAACGGCTTTTCAGTGCTTTCAAGTTTTCCATGATGGTCTAGTTTCAATGGACTCATGAATTTAACTATAAAATTACTATACCATCCACAAAATCTCTCTTTGATTAAAATGAATAAACATATGATTGTACGTAACAGATTTACTGTAGAAAGCATATCCAAACACAATAATTAGTTATTATACACAAATGTTTTGTCCCATAATATGGGAGTTGTGATGATTATTGAAGTGTGTTCAGATCACGAGTTGATCCTAGTTAAATAACTATTGAAAACTTCGAAGCTTTTGGGCAATAGTTTTATCCTAGTATGAAACTTCTCAACAGAAGATATCTATGATCTCACCTCTAAGGACTGAATCCAGGACCTTCAATCTCATGAACAGAAGCTTAATCTTTTAGACCACTGATCCGAAATCCAATAGCATACAAGTTCGGAAGTCTTGGATTTGATCCTTAGTGGTGGGTTTGTGAACAATCACTATTGAGTATTCTCACGTTAAGATGAAACGGCTGTTCAAGACTTCCTGATTCTCAATAAGATTTAAAAATGGTTTGTGTTCTTTCACCCTCATGTTCATTTGTCTCGATGTCTCATCTACATATACAACATTATTGCTGGTCATTATAATCTCAGTGGAACAATTTCGTTGTTCATCTGTTGAAACTATATACTTGTGATCCTTTACTTATATTTAGTGGTTTTTGATTATTTCCCTGAAGGAGTACAAATGTAACAAAACGTTTGAGTTAACGTTTAATTCAAATTACCAGTATTTTGAAGAGACTGAACAATTTTCATAGTTTAAATCAATAACTGATCCTAACCAGATCACTATTAAGAACTAGAAAGTACTGGACAGCTGTTTCATCCTAAACTATTCAGACTATTCAACAATCAGTCTCCACAACCTCATCGTAGAGAATCAAAATCTAAAACTTCTAGTCTCATTCAACACTAGATCCTGTCTCAATAGTCTAAAGGATAAACGTATACATTTGAAACTGAATATCATATAGATTTGACCCATCCCCTCCCTCAAGAAGTAGAGTCATGGATTCACACTTTCAAAATGTTCTATACTAAGATAAAACAACTCCCTAATACTACCAGATTCTCAATGACAGTCTAGTTAAAATCAGTTCATGATTTTCTTTAAATCTTTCAAAAATAAACATTAAACAATCTTAACATAACGACACACACACACACACAATGATCTAATGTGTATTTATAAAGTGAAAAACAGAAAAAAATTCATGACACAACTAGTGATCAATAATTGCTAATTCCTTTCTTCTGTTTAATGTTTTCTTTATTTTGTTTTTTAAACTGTCTTAGCAACGACCTGCCTAAGTTCGATTATCAAACAACAATAATAAACAATCTTAATGTAAACTTATATTGGTTACTAGGGTGTATGTTTCTAAGTATTTCACTTTATTTTTTTTATTGATGTTTATTGAATTTTTCATTTGTTTGCAAAAAAATTTCGATAATGTTTGTCATTTTTAAAAAAAAATTTATTTCAGAGATTGAAGTCATGAATCAGTTGAAGCTAGACCATCATGGAAAACTTGGAAGCAATGGATGGCCGTTTCGTCCTAGTATGGAACTCCTCAGCAGTGCGAATCCACGACCCTGCACCCCGCGGGACCCGGACCCAGGACCTACTGGCTTCGCTCGCGAGCATTTAACCATTAGGCCAATGAGCCGGCATTCAACGGTGTTAATGTCTAACTTCAACCAATCCACGAAGTTGCGCCACCGTATACCATTTTCTTCAGTGAGCTGATATCTCACAACAGACCTGGTTGAACTCCACTGGTAAAGGCTCCCCACTAGGACTCCAGGAGTATCGCCTGAAGTCAGTCACTAGTGAGCAGATGATTATTATCAGAAGGGGTTTGTGGAGAGTTTAGAAATTTCACAGATTGAAATCATGAGTCAGTTAAAGCTAGACCACCATGGAAAACCTGGAAGCACTGGACGGCCGTTTCGTCCTACTGAGCGATCAATAATTGCTAATTCCTTTCTACTCTTTAATGTTTTCTTTACTCTTTTTTAAAAACTGTCTTAGCAACGACCTGCCTAAGTTCGATTATCAAACAACAATAATAAACAATCTTAATGTAAATATATACTGGTTACTAGGGTGTATGTTTCTAAGTATTTTACTTTATTTTTTTATTGATGTTTATTGGATTTTTCATTTATTTACAAAAAAATTTCGATAATGTTTGTCGTTTTCTTTTTTTTAAAATTTATTTGTTTAAATGGATGAAATGAAGCATGCATAGGCCAATTTTTGAAAGAAAGTAAAACCGCATACACTATTCACTTTACCGCTATTACTGTCTTTCTCCCTCCCTCTCTCTCTCTCTCTCTAGGTTACTTAAGGTGAAACTAACAAACAATTAAACTCCCATTTATCCCGAAAGGGGATTTTAAGGAGAGTATAGTAATTTTAATCGTTGGATTCATAATTCAATATTGAAGCTAGACTATCGTGGACAACCTGAACGTACCGGGCGACCGTTTCGTCTCACTGTTGGACTCCTCAGCCGTGTGCATTTGTATACCAACGATATACTGTCGTATATACAATAATGATTGTAAGCAAGTTGATAGGGGGGGGTTTGACTAGAATCAATCATATATTTTTTTGTCGCTTAATAAAGAAATCTATTTCTTCTTTTTTGTTCTAGTTTCAATCGTTTAACTACTTGTTTTTTTAATAGTTGAATTCATGAGTCAATTAGAAATAGACCACCATAAAGAACCTGGATGTACAGGACGGCCGTTTCATCCCACTGTGGGATTCCTTTGCACTGCGCACCATACAACAACAATATACTGTTGTATATAAAATGTTTATTATTATGACGGTAATGGTGATAATGATTGTAAGCAAGTTAACAGGGAGGGTTGACTAAAGTCAATCATACATTTTTTTGTCACATAGTAAGGAAATCTATTATTTCTTTATTGTTCTAGTCTCAATCGTTTAACTACTTGTATTTTAACGGTTGAATTCATGAGTCAATTGGAAATAGACCACCATGAAGAAGCTGGAAGCACTGGACAGTATGGGACTTCTCAACAGCGTGCATCCACCATCCCACCCAGTGAGATTCGAACCCAAGACATATCGGCCACTCGCGCGAACACTCAACCTCTAGACCACAGAGCCTGCATCCAACCGTGCTAATGTCTAACTTCAACTAATCCATGAAATTGAGTGACACATTCACCACTGACTTCAGTGAGTTTCTATCTCACAACAGACTCGGTTGAAATCCACTAGTCACCACTTCTCACTGGAACTCCAGAAAATACCTCTTGAAACCAGTCACTCGAGAGTAGATGATGTTTATAATCGGACAGGAGTTTTGTAAAGGTTATAGTAAATTAATAGTTGAATTCATGATTCAATTGAAGCTAGACCACTATGGGGAACCTGAAACTACTGGACAACTATTTCATCTTAGTATGGGACTCCTCAGTAGTATAAATCCACAATCCCGCACCGCGAGATTCAAATCCAAGACCTATCAGTCTTTCTACTAATTTTAAGCATGATGATGGTTAACAATATAACTTATGATACATTTTTCACTTTAATTATGACTCATTAATTGGATACACTTATATTTACTCAAAGACTCGAACCTGTTACCTTTCATTTCAAATATGATCACATTATAGTGATCTTAACTATCTTGGATTAATTCATTTTAACATCTTATCTCATCTAATACGAATAGATTATAAATATTCAATTATACTGACCTAATAAATTATTAAAGTACAAATATTCCATTATTACAGCAATAGACCACCACCACCATCTCCACCCCTCTCCTCCTCCTCTTCCACAACCACCACTACCACCACCACCAACAACAAAAACAATGACAACAATGATTCTTTTTAATGATATTTTTAGAATTTTTCTTGACAGTTAGTTTTTTTTCTCTTGAAGAGAATAATAATAAAACATATATAAGTAGTATATTAAAATTGACCTCATTATGGGAATAATGTATTAAATAGGGAAGGGGGGGGAGGAGGAGGAGAAGGAGGAAGGGGGAGGGAGACGTTAAATTAATTGATTTTTTCTGTGTTTTTTTTACATTTTTTTCTTTTTTGTTTGTTTGCTTGTTGTTGTTAATGTAATATCTCATAACAACTAATGAAAATAAAATAAAATAAAGAAAATAGTTAATTAAAATAAAATTTTAATGAAAATTAATATTCATTGATTAAAAATAAATCAACAGGAAATTATTATTATTTTGACCTAAGTTTCTATGGTAGTTATTAGAATTCAATGAAGCTTATCTCTAATCTTAATGGTATTCAATAATTTGTGTGAGGTTATACCAATAATTGATATTGATATAGTTACTATGAAGTTATTTTGGTCACTTAAAATATATGATAGAAATATTGAAATGTTTCAAGTGATTCATTGATTTAATTGAATGTGTTGTAACGGGTGGTTTGCAGGTTAGATGGAGCAGCGTTTATATCGATCGATTACAATGACATGGAAAACACGTAAGGATGACCTAAAGTCTCGATTGGTAACGCTTCCCTGTCTAGCTCAGCCAGTTGAGCTCAGAACGTAAGTCACAGCCTCTGAGTTATGAATCGTTATATTTCAAACACACTCTGCTTATATACCAATCAAGCATACCACATCGTACCATAAAATAGAAAACAACATTTTGTACAATATTTAACAAGTGAACAAATATCGACCAATAGGAAATGTCCATTTGAAGTCCACTGGACACCACTGGACTTAACATGATAATTATTGGTATATTCCTCTGTATCCCTAACAGAATGGTGTAAAATCGGTCAGTCAGTAACAATACAGAACTAGGTAAATATATATGTATTACTTTAAGTTGTCGTACCTTATTAGTACAATAACAAGATGAACATCAAAGTCATAGAAGTAGTTACTTCAATGGCTTATTTTATTTAAACACATAAACATTGGTAAAAGAAGGCAGTAAATAGATATGCACCACAGAAATCATTCGATTGATGTGAGAGTTGGGGTACTGCTTGGGTGCCCGAACCGAAGTAGATGGTTTTCTTTTGGGGGCCACATCCGGAGCCTTTAACCTAATGGTCCAATCCACAAGGTAGTAGAGAAACGTTAGAAGATGCAGTCTTATGGTAGCCGGTGACCAACAAGTTTTTCAAATGCCAGTTTTCTCATCAGGATGTTGGAGTCATTGTGTACCATTGGTTTGGAATGAGGTTTTTTCAACTTTCCTAGGTCGACTATTCGCGTCCATCAACCTGGTTAAAGAGTCGGATATTCGCTTTTCGTTCTCTCAATTTTGTAAACAACACCTCAGAAGGCAGTGAGTAGGACTTCCGTGGTAGTGGTTGTATGCACATAGCCATGTGAGAGCATTTTGAGAGGAACAGCAGACTCTCGCCATTCTTGGCCGTACCAGGGTGTTTGGAGGCTAATGTTAGTAATATATAAAACAAAGATTAAATATAAGGATATAATACAGAAAGAAAGAATTAGTTGATAAAACGAAAGATATAAAGCGATTTTAATCTCATAGTTTAAGGGAAGACAAAAAAAGGTGTACATTGACGCCATTATGATAAAAGATCATTTTAATCTTATTGATTATTTTGTAAACTTCCATTTAGTTGCCATTGTAATTCTCTAATTCATATTGTATTCATTATTGCATAATGACTTATAATATAACTTATTTGAGTATGTACCTTGTTACATATGTTTTTTCTATATCTCTATGTTTCCTCTATATGAATTTAGATAGTTACCGATGATCTATTTTACATAGATAAAAGGATTCATACTTATTTTATTTCATGTTTTCAACACATAAATATTGCTACAAAGGGGCACCAAATGCATATGCACTGCAAAAGTCACTTGATTTGTATGTGGGTTGTGATACTGCCCTGATGTCCATACCGAACTAAGTGGTTCTCTTGAGGAGCTACACTAGGAGCCGTCAAGAGATACAGTACCATGGTAGCCGGTGACCAATAATTTGTTCATACGCCATTTGTTTCTCTAGCATACCGGAGCTCATGTGCACCATTGGTTTGGAATAAAGGTTTTCCAACTCCCCTAAATGGACCCTTAGTACCCGATAAACTGGTTCAGGAGTCGGATAATCACTTTTCGTTCTCTTAATTTTGTAAGCGACACTAATGCCTCGAGAAAGTTGTGAGTAGGACTTCCCATGCAGTGGCCTTATACACGTGGCTATGTGAGAGAAGTTCGAGAGAGGGAGAGCGAACTCTCTCCACTCTTGGCCGAATTAGAGCATTTCGGGGCAGAAAACTTTCCCGCGCCGGGGGTCGAACCTAGGCCGCCTGGTTGAAAATCAGGAATTAAGTAGTCTGGTACTATTGCTCTGATATGTTCGATTTATATTCATAGTTTATCTGTTACTCTTTACGCCTGAAACATATTCTTCCTTGAAAGTATAGTATAAGGATGAGATTAAAACAACCGTATTGAATTTCTAGTTAATTTCTAGTTAATCACAAAACAACTTTTATAAATGGATATTTTATGAAGAAGAAGAAAATAAAATAATTTAACAAGGTGTAAACGGATTTTACATCACTTACGCATCTATAAAGATCTTCTACAAGTTGCTTGTTTTGTCCTTCATGGGATTCATCAGATGAATGTCAACAAAATCATCTGAGGGTAACGTTATCATTATTAGATCTGAAGGTCTGGATTTTTAAAATGTCCTATAATACAACAAAGCATTTGTTCAATGCTACTTGGTAATCAATCTATGACTAGCTCAAATTAATCCATATTGAAAGTTATTTTATAGATGTTTCTCTTAAGTAAACACTGAACAACTAATGATTTAATATACTGACTAAATGTTAATATTCAAAAGAGTCATTTCAGAAGACCTATCATTCATTTGTATTGGTTGTTTGAATCTTCCCATTGATGTTTAGGATTGAAATCGATCAGTCACTTGTTGACATATGTGTATTCTATGAGCATCTTCTTGATGTTATCACCTATTCACATGCATTTTAAAGGGAGATGGATGATGGTGTTGTATAAAACTCATTGTACTTCCAGGTTTTCTATGGCGGTTTAGCTTCAATTAACTCATGATCCCAACTACTGAAATTGCTACAACCTCCATAAAATCCCCTCTGACATTAATCAACATATGCTCACTAGTGACTGGCTTCAAGAGGGATATTCTGGAGTTCTAGTGAGAAGCAGTGACAGGTGGAGTTCAACCAGATCTGTTGCGAGGCAGTAACGCACTAAAAACAATGATGGATGGTGGTGTGATTTTGTGGATTGGTTAAAGTTAGACATTAACGCCGTTAGATGCCGACCAAGTGGTCTAGTGGTTAAACGCATGCGCGCGAGATCTATATGTCCTGGATTCGAACCTTACAAGGAGGGGCCGTGGAAGCGCACTGCTGAGGAATCCAACAATCAGACGAAACGGCCAACTAGTGTTTCCAGGTTTTCATCAGTGGTCTAGATTCAACTGATTCATGATCTCAGTTATTGAAATTACTACAACTTCCACAAAACAACTGATATTAATATTTATTTGCATGGATCATTATTTTGATCCACATTATATTTAGAATGTAGCATTCAATGGAATCCAAAATGTAAGTTTCGTCCAGTTTTTATCTGAAACCCAGAATTGATATGTACAATATGACTCAAAACAAGTTAGAATCGTTTCAAGCATTAACGCATTATGCAACGAGTTACTGAATTTTGATAGCTACTAAAATATTCAACATGTTAGATATCTCTGACTGCAACTGGAGTGACGAACACCAGGTTTGATTCTCAAGGTGAACATTAATACTCAGATACAGACGTATTCACTCAACGAGTCCTAAGAGAAACGTCTTTTCTAGCTTCAATTTCTACATAATGAGAACTTCTAACTCCAAGACTTCTTCAAGGAAATGCACTCAGGATGTACATATACTAATACAGACCGGTCAATTTAGGTCCTTTACATTAACAACGGGAAAACATCAATTCTCACATGTGACTAGTTCAGTTTGTTCATCATAGATACCTTATCAAGTGAAACAAACTAATCTATCTCATTTAACTAACCTTAATACAATATAATATTCATTACTTCTTAGTAAATGATAAATGATCCTGGTGATTGAGAGATTATATCTGCAAATAATCTTACGGTGAGACTATAATTTATGGACGAAGGGGTTTTGTGAATATTATTATAATTTCAATAGTTGAGATCATGAGTCAATTGAAGCTAGACCACCATGGAAAACCAACAGATAGTAACTCATTGATGACAATGGTGGACGATGACTCAATTTCATGGATTAGTTAAAGTTAGACATTAACATTGTTGGATATCATCTCAATGATCTAGTGGTTAAATGTTCTCACGAAAGACTGATAAATCCTGTGTTCGAATCTCGCGGTACGGGATCATGGATGCGCACTGCTAAGGATTCCCACAATAAGACAAAACGATCATCTAGTGCTTCGAGGTTTTCCATAGTGATCTAGTTTCAATGGATTCATGATCTCAATTATTGAAATTACTATAAAGTATAAAATGACTATTATGATTTCAGTAATATATAAATATATTTCATTATTTATCAACTACATTCTTTTTTAAGTATTGAATAATAAATAACCTACAATTACACCATTCAATTTACACATATATCCATGTTTATACACAGGAACTAATCACATACACATATATATAATATACAAGTTGACATTGAATAATAAATCCTGACTGATTTCAGTAAACTAATAAAGAAACATATAAAGTGGAAGGTTTGTTTTTCTATGAATATAATCTGTACAAAATAATATATACGCTCCATTTACGTGATGTTGGAGAAGATTTGTAGCTTAGATGGATGATTTTGATGGAGTTTTGTTCTTTGAGCTGGATTGTTTGGTTGTGGAGTTTTCATTGTTCTTCTGAACTATATCATCAGTACAAACTTCTATCTGAAATTTGTGTTTACTATGTTAATTAATTAGTCATAGAATCACCATCATCATCTGTATATTTAATATGTAATTGATTAGGACCAATATGAAAACGTGACCATGTTGATATATCTATTGATTTTTGACGATTTTTATATTTACGTTTAGCATTTAACCAACATAATATACCTAAACAAATCATTATTGCATAATATAAAAATGTTAATATAAGTGCCCATATCTCTACAGATGATATTGCATAAGATGATGACAACGATGATGATGATGATGATGATGATGACGATGACGGTGATGATGATGATGAATGAATAACATTGTCAATATTTAAATCGACTGTATTCAATTCAATTTGATTTTGATTAATGATAAAATCATCTAACATGACATAGATAAATAGATTGGTAGATAGATAGATGGATAGATAGATAGATACGTAATTGCACAAAGAAACCTTTCAAGTTATGTAATTATCTTACAAATGATCATCATATTTGTATTAGTTGTTAAGCATGTTTTGTTTGTTTGTTTGCTTGTTTATTGTTTATCTAATTAAGGAATAAACATTAGAAACGATTATAACATTTACAATTTTATATATATATATATGTTTATATTTTTAAAATTTGAGCCACATTTTATAAATTGACCAATCATAAATCATAGGCGTATTATGAGTCTATTCTTAATTAACCAATCATAAAATTCTAATTATTATAACCTTGATAAACCTAACCAATCAGAATGCGAATTTAAATATAGGCGTGAATAGAATTGAATTAATTTATTTTATTGATTTAAGGTGAAATGATAAAAAAAATTTTTTAATGATTTTAATGAATAAATATTGATAAAAATAAAAATGATTTTTATTTCCGTTTTTCAAAATCCATAAAATAAACTGAAATGTGTTCTAATGAAAAGTTGTGACCAGTGAAGTTAATCCATGTCAGATAGAGATAGTTATCTACTTCAGTACAATCAAAAATGGTTGCGTAATTTCATAGATTAGTTGAGGTTAGACATTCATATCGTTGGATGTCTGCTCAGTGGTCTAGACGTTAACCGGTTTCATGTGAGAGCAATAGGTCCTAGGTTCGAATCTTTCGAGTCAGGATCTTGAGTACGCACTATTGAGGAGTTTCACAATAGGACGGGATGGCCGTAGAGTGCTTCCAGGTTTTCCATGGTGATCTAGCTTTAAATGATTCATGATCTCAACTGTTGAAATTACTACAATCTTCACAAAACCCCTTCTGATATTAATCAACATATGTTCACTAGTGACTGGCTTCAAGAGAGATATCCTGGAGTTTTAGTAAAAAGCAGTGACCAGTGGAGTTCAACCGGGTCTATCGTGAGATAGTAGCTCATTGATGAC
This sequence comes from Schistosoma haematobium, assembly GCF_000699445.3. Lineage (NCBI taxonomy): Eukaryota > Metazoa > Platyhelminthes > Trematoda > Strigeidida > Schistosomatidae > Schistosoma > Schistosoma haematobium. The sequence goes on from NC_067201.1 coordinate 23,239,735, forward strand.
AATGGTAGGTGTGTCGCTCAATTTCGTGGATTAGTTGAAGATTGACATTAACTCCGTTGGATACCGGCTCAGTGGCCTAGTGTTTAATAGCTCACGTGCTAGATCGACGGGTCCTGGGTTCAAATCCCATGAGTCGAGTTCATGGATGAGAACTGCTAAAGAGTCCCACAATAGCACGAAACGGCCGTTCAGTGCTCCCACGTTCTCTATGGTGGTCTAGATTCATTGAAAACATAGAGTCCTAATATGAAACTCCTCAGTAGTTTACATTTATGATTACACACGCGGATTTCGAACTCAGGACTCTCTTTCTCTGTGTTGAGCTCAAATGCTTAACCTCTAGATCAATAGACCGGTATTTAATGGTATTAATGTCTAACTTAAATCAACTCATAAATTCAATTATTACAAAACTATTACTAATTCCGTTAATTACTATTCAGATAAATTATGAATTATCTTGTGATCATGAAGAAGATTTGCAGCCCAATTGAATGATTTCGATAAAGTTTAGTACTTTTATCTGGATGGTTTAGTCACATGAAGCTTTTCATCATTCCTTTGAATGATATCATCAGCACAAAACTTCAAATAGAAGTTCAATCGTATCATAATAATATTCAATAGAAAAACGTATTTACCTATGTAAGCAATGATGGATAGTAGCTAACAGTGGAATCCAGGATGCGCGTTTCGTCCTATTTCCCAATGTTTGTTTCAATAAATCTTATAAGATGTATTCAAGTCAATTATAATAATAAACAATAAATTCGATTTATTTATTTAAAGTTAAAGAAATAAAGGTGTGGTTATTCAACTTATTTTTGTTTTAATAGTTGGATTGAATGAATACACTAAAGATTCAAATGTCAATTTCAAGGCGGTCTATTTCAATAGTTTTGGATTGTTTTTGAATTGAATGATCATAAATAGTAACTAAATGTATTCACTTACTTAGTTAGTTACTTACGCCTGTCACTCTTCGTGGAGAAGCATAGGTCGCCAACCAGCACTCTTTATCCAAACCTGTTCTGGACAATCTTTTCTAGTTCTTTCCAGTTGTTATTCATCTTTCTCATATCTACTTCCAATTTCAAATGTAGTATGTTCTTTGACCTTCTTCTTTCCCGTTTCCTTTCAGGATCCCAAGTTAGGGCTTGCTTCCATCGTCTTTTCATAATTTCCTGTTCAATTGGAAGGTGGTTTGTTCTCTCCCACAGTAGACTGCTGCTGATGGTATCCGGTCACTTGACAATGAGTATCTTGAGTAGACAACTATTTATAATTACTTGTACCTTGTTGATGGTGGTTGTTGTTGTTCTCCAAGTTTCAGCTCTGTATAGTAAGACTATCTTGACGTTCATATTAAAGATTGTGACTTTGAGATTTGTTGAAAGTCGATTTAAGTTCTATATGTTCTCCGACTGTAAAAATACCGTCTTTGATTTGCTAATTCTTCATGATGTTTGTGGTAGTTCTCCACGTTTCAGTTCAGTACAGTATTCACGCACTATTACAAAAATATTTACAACTTATTATATTGTTAATCACTGGAAAGCCTTAAAGGAAACTCTACAGTGTTTGGCAAATTTTCTTACGTATTCATTCTTCAAACAAAGAAAGAAATAAGTTTATTGAAATTCAAGGAGCTTATATATGATAGATGGCAAAACAATTGATTTTAGCAGATGGATAAATGATGGGTGACCGATATCGAGTTTTAAAAATATCGATAAAATATATTGATCGATGTTAGATCACCACTGAAAACCTGGGATCACTGAATGAACGTTTCGTCCTAGTGTGGGTCTCCTCAGCAGTGCGCATCCACGACCCCACACGTTGGATTCGAACCCAGGAACTTCAGTTTCACAAGCTAACGCTTAACATCTAGATCATTGAGCCGGCATCCAACGGTGTTAATGTCTAACTTCCATTAATTTATGAATGGCTACGCCGTTGGATTCCGGCAGGCTCGATGGTTTGGTGGTTGAGTGTTCGCTCGCGAGACCAATAGGTCTCGGGTTCGAAGTCCGCGAGGCGGGGTCATAGATGCGCACTGCTGAGGAGTCCTACAATAGGATGAAATGACGGTCCAGTGCTTCCAGGTTTCAATGGTTGTTTAACATCAATCGGCTTATGATCTTAATCAAAAAATTTCATAAACATTTCTATATATTCTGTCAAATATTATACATTAGATAAGCATAGAAGACCTGAAAGTGTAGTAAACAAAGAACACAAGTAGGAACAATTGAAAATTTGATCGTGCATATTCATACTGATTGCTTTCCTTTCCCATTCTTTCCTGCTCGATCTTTTACTCCTGACTATCGTTATAAACTACTTATTTGAATATAAGTAGCGCACACCACAAAAGCATTAGGTAGTTATTTTACCCTTGGTTTGGACTCCTTATAATTGTACACATAAAACTTCAGGATCGAGGATTAATTGAACTCAGGACTTATGGTATTGCACGTGAACGCTTATCTTTTAGACTATATTGACTATATATATATATACTATATGTGTTCATCTCTAACCGATTCGAGATTGTACACAACTGTCATCCATTGCATAAAATTATCACATCAGACATGGTTGAACTGCACTGGTCATAGATTCTCATTAGTATTTCAAGAGTTGTATTTCCAAGTTAGTTATTAGTGAACATATGATTACTGCTATGATATGGAGATTTGTGAAGGTGGTAGAATTTCCAAAGTTTAAATGATAGTCTAACTAAGATCAGTCAGTTCTTGATGTAAACCACAAATACATCTTTCAATCTGTGTGATTGCATCTGATGATCAATTCATTTACAGTTTTGAAGTTACCTATGACGATAAAGAGGCCAAAGAGAGAGATACATATGTTAAGTGGTAATGGATAGATAGGACAAGATATTACTTGATTGTATTTTAAATGACTGTTGTAAGTTGTACATGATAAATGATACCTAGATAAAGAGTATGGAGAGTTACTATCTGATCAATGATGACGGCACCCAAAGTTTTTACATAAATTCTAACCAGACAGCTCACTTTAAATAAAACTGTAAAGCAGAAAGTAACTTCATCGACTGGTTTACATATTTAACTTTTATCAATCTGTAATGCTACTCAGCTATCTTCTAATGTACTTAATAGGTAACTGGACCAAAGTAAACATGGTTAAAATTCACTGCTCATGGCTTCTCATCAGAACGTAATGATTAGTGAGCATGTGATTAATAACTGTAGAGAGTTTAGAAGTGATAAAACGTTTGTATACTAGGCTGAAAATCTTGGGTTCAACTCGTGGTAGGGTTGTATACTTATACTACTGAGAATTCTGCCATAAGGCAAAATAGCTATCTAGCGATCCTTAGGTTATAATGCTTGTTTGACTAAGAGTAGTTCATTATGATTGATTACGATGATCGAACATTTACTGAACTTAGCAGTCAGACTAATTAAATTTGTAATTTTATTGGTCAAGCTACTGATTGATAATAAGTAGTGTAGAAACTGTTGTTAACTGATGATGTAGATATGTGATGAAGTTGGGAACTAGCATAGAGGTTAATCACTATGTGGGTGTGGTCACTGTTAATGAATCCCATAATAGGGTGAGAAATCTATCCAGTTCCTTCAAGTTTTCACTAGTACTCTAAAAAATCGATCTGCAACGTATACAATTTACAATATATGGATTCATTCATACGGGTTTACATTTTCCCGTTGATGACATTTAACGCAAGAGGGAAGTGTACATTCTATGGCCCCGTCTGCTTATAAAGTGATCGACAATATAATAGGGATAACCAACTTATTGTCCAGTCCGAAGTAACATAGTGCCAAGGCAAAATATGAAACTTACTTACTTATGCCAGTTACTCTACGTGGAGGAGCATAAACCGCCCACTAGCACAATCCATCCAACACTGTCCTGCGCAATACTTTCCGGCTCTTTCTAGTTGTTATTCATCTTTTTCATATTTGCTTCTATTTCCCCACATAGTGTGTTCTTCGGCTTTTCTCTTTTCCGCCTTCATTCAGGATTCCAAGTTAGGGATTGCCTCGTGATGCAGTTTGATGATTTGCGTAATGTATGTCCTATCCATTTCTATCGTCTTTTCCTAGTTTCCTCTTCAGCTGGAACCTGGTTTTTTTTCTCTCACAGATGACTGTTGCTGATGACATCCGGTCAATGGATGTTGAGTATCTTGCGAAGACAGCTATTTATAAATACTTGTAGCTTCTTGATGGTGGTTGTTGTAGTTCTCCAAGTTTCCGCTCCGTACAGTAGAACTGTCTTGACGTTGGTATTGACGATTCTCACTTTGATATTGGTTGAAAGATGTTTTGAGTTCCATATGTTCTTCAGTTGTAGGAGTGTGACCCTTGTTTTGCCAATCTTCACCTTTACGTCTGCATCTGATCCTCCATGTTCATGGATAATACATCCAAAATATGAAAACCATACACTAAATTAATCATTTATACATCTTCTTTGAGTTGTCTCTTACAAAATTTATCTATCCTTCATCCCTATTGTTATTTTGATCATATTTTCTTTTATCTTCTCTTCATTTCAATCTTAATCTTCTACTCACAGTTATTTCATGTCCGATTGATTCTACATACTACTTATATCTGTCAACATAAGTAGCATATACCACACGTAGAGAGAAATGATCAATTTGGGTATTTTTTTCTATAAGTGGTAACTGAGTATATGTGATTATTGTTAGTCACTTGTATCATGTTTCAATAAATTGATTTATTCTAAATTCAATATATGATACTTATTTCTATGTAGGTTTGAAGTAAGTTATTGTTGCTAAGTGCCTACCTTTCTTCAGTAATATAAACTGTAGTGTCAATCAGTCGATATTCATTATAGTAACGATAAATAAACAGCATTCTATAGTTTGTTTTAAACAGAAGTTGTATAGTAAGTATATAGTTGGTAATTTATAAATTATAATGTGAATCATTTACTTACTTATTTACTTACGTCAGTGACTCCCAATAGAGGAGCATAGGTCACCGACCAGTATTCTCAAACCCACTCTGTCCTGGATCTCCATTTCTAGTTCTATACAATTTTTGTTCATTCTCCTCATGTCTGTCTTCATTGCTCAGAATAATGCGTTCTTTGGTCTTCCTATTATCCTTTGGCATTGAGAATTCCAACTGATGAGCGCTTGCCTTGTGACGCAATTGGGTGCTTTCATCAATGTGAGTCTTATCCACTTCCAGTACTTCTTCCTGATTTCTTCCTCCGTTGGGATCTGGTTTTTTCTCTTCCACAGTAGGTTGTTGCTGATAGTGTCTGGCCAGCGGACCCGACGTATTTTGCTTAGACAACTGTTAATCAACACTTGTATCTTCTGGATGATGGCTTTCGTAGTTCTCCAAGTTTCCGACTCATACAGTAGAACTATCTTGATATTTGTATTGAAAATTCTGACTTTGGTACTTGAATAAATATGCGACCATAGCGAGCAAGCAATAAGAAAAATACAATTATATCCAAATTAGGGCATAAGGGTAAAGAATATGACGGTAATTTATGCATTAAACGAAAACTTATAATTCATAGAATAAAGAAGGCTTAAAACTGAATGTTGGTACTCTATAGACTTTAAATTAAGCAAGACAATATTTCAAAAAGTAGCTTAAATGATTTATTATTGCTTCTTTATCGCTCAGTTCACATGGGAAAGATACAGGTTTATATGAGTTGCCAACTGCAATACACTAGGTTAAGGCTTGACTATACCATTAGGGTTGAAGATAATCTCTCCAATGTCAAACTTATGCTTGCAATTGTAACTAATACATATTGACTGGAATGTTGTCGGCATATTAATACTTTACAACTAATGTGATTAGTCTATCCATTTATAATTTGTTATATACGAATGACGAATAAATGAATAGTAACGTCTAAGGATTGTTTATGGACTATTACTACATATTGTCCTATTGGATGACTATTATGTAACTATAATATATATATATTCCTCTTATTATAAGCTTTCATTTAATCTATTGGCTGCTATCATACGACTTACTGTTCTCAATTTATCCCTAATCGATTAATTATAGTCCCTAACACTCACAGTCACTTTTTGGTTTATGCGATGTGGTCTTGTTTACTTGTATATGAGTCAAGTATGCCTGAAACATACGATTTACACAGGAGAGACTGATAATTGTATTCTGAACTGAATGGATTGGGTTAGGGGAGGAGTTATTACATGAAGGATCAATAAGAACTCAGAGTTAACTTGAGGCTATTAATGCTGGTCGATGTATTTTTAGTTTAGCATAGCGACAAGATCACAGAAGTCAGTATTCTGATTGGCGAATTTACCATAGGATATTGCATAATTATTGGGAACTTAAGAGTGTTATCAATCAATTGGTCAGAGATATTTGTTGTACTGAAGAAGTTCACATATTCTGTTAATTGTTTACGAAGCTTCATACACTTTACGAGGATAGGTTAATAAACATGGGAACAAAAGTTAAACCAATAGGAGACACAATCAAAACAAAAAAGTAAACAATGACAGGTTTAAGGTTAAAAAGAACCAATTAACGTCGAGGTGTAACGGACAAGCTGTGAACCACATGTGGAGAAATTCAAACCCCTCACTTCTACCTGAAGTTTGTGCTGATGATGTCGTTCAAAAGATCGATGAAAGCTCCACAACCAAATCATCCAGCTCAGAGAACAAAACCCCATCAAGAAAGGTTAACAAAAGAACTTTCCTTGTTAGCGTTTTTTTGGCGAATTAGTTTTCTACTGGATAAAGTCGCTAACCCTATGCTCATTCCTCCTCCCTTATTCGGGCTTGGAACCGGCAGTAGCCTTAGAGGGGCTCCAAGTGTTGACAAAAGAACAAGATGTATAATGATAAGAGATATGCTTAATTAATTTATGTACTAAGCTTGTGTTTGTATTTTTCATGGCATTCTGTTCTGTACGAACCAAGGTTTAATTATGAAGCCTTCATTGTCGTTTTGAATAACATTATCAGTATCAACTTGACGAATAAAATGAGTTTCTCGATTCTATCACATGTATGAAGTTCTTCAACTCGAGTGACCTTGTTTCTGACTAACCATCTTCACAGGTTTGCTGATCTTTATATCGCCTAATTCTTCGACATAATTTCAAAGTTTTGGGGACGTTAGATCCCCAGAACTCATTTGGGAAATGACATAATTTTGTAATTTTATTTAGAAAATTTGAATTTCTTCGTTTTCGTGCCGAAGATGCTCTTTTCACCTTTATGTCGTATTTCCCACTTGAGAATCTTAAATGCGATCGGTCCGTTGAGTCTTTTAGTATGCTATTTTGTTACTCTCCTCAAGGACGGTTTTGCACTGTATATATACGTTTTGATTTGTGTTTGTTGTTCTCACTCGTTTCTGGCTGTTTGCCCCATTCCAAGTTTGGACTTCTTCCTCTAGTTAACGGGTCTGGGACGCATCAAATAGCTAGCTTACTGGTTTTCGTCACCGAGTCTTTGTTTCCGTTCGCAGTCTAAGTGAACTCGTAGCTGCTTCAAACTTAACATAAAGACATTCTAAATACATTTCATTATGAATGATGGGATTAGATGGTGGTTGGAGGTAGTCAACGGGGACCCCTGGACCCGGATTTCGTGCTATTTGGCATTCGTCAGCAAGGTGTACCTGTAATCTAGAGGGAACTAGTGCTCACTGACGGACTCGACCCCGTGTCACCCAGCTTCATAATCAGAGACGTTACCACTGAGCTATCTGGTTCGCTGTTGGGGACGATAGATCCCCAAACTCATATTTTTAAATTTTATCTTGTCGATTAAATGTTAGATATTTTTATTGCGGTCAATTGATGAATTATCGATTAAGTGCGCAAATAGGTCAATTGATGAACTATCGATTAAATGTACAAATAGGTCAATTGATGAACTATCGAATAAATGTTCAAATAGCAGTCAATTGTTGATTAATGTTCAAAAATCTTCCATGACTATATCGATTGTAAATATTTGTATAAATACGCTTGATTTGTGTGCTTGACTTGTTATCTGCTGTTTGTCTGTAGAATACACTTTCTACGCCTTACCAAGACTTCTTGATCGAGTTAGCAGAGTTGGGGACAACGGACTAGAATAGTCTATCGAGTCGCTGAATCATTGATCCTTCGTTTCGTTCGAGTAAGACGCATCAGTAATCGCATTCAAGCAATAACGAAACATAACAAATTGGAGACGGTGGTTTTTCGATTATGGACCCTATCAAACTTGAACTGTTACTTGAGCAGCAGCTAAAATTGATGCAAATGTTAATGGAGACCAAGGTTACGCCTCCCTTACAGCCAAGCACGTCTAGTTCAACCACGGCACCATCAGTAGATGGCATCGCAAATAGCATAGCTGAATTTCATTACGATCCTGATTCTAATGTTACTTTTGAAATGTGGTTCAGGCGTTATGATGATCTATTTAAATTTGATTTCGCCAATCAAGATGATGCTTGGAAAGTGCGGCTGCTACTTCGTAAACTGGGTGCAAATGAGCTGAACAAGTATTGCAATCTGATCTTGCCGTTGAACCCATGTGACCGATCATTTGCAGACACAGTTCAAACATTAATCCAACATTTTGGCGATAACTCGTCACTGTTTAATACTCGTTATCGTTGCTTGAAGCTAACTATGAACGAAGATGATGATTTTCTTACGCATGTGGGCGTCGTCAACCGTGAATGCGAACGCTTCCGGTTAAAGTCCTTGACTGAAGATCAGTTTAAAGCCCTGATCCTTATTTGCAGCCTACAGCACCAAAAGTTCAGTGACTTAAGAACAAGGCTACTAAGTCGTTTGGATCAAGAACCGAAACTCACCCTGAGTGATATAGCTAATGAATATCAACGTCTCATTAATCTTCAACGAGACACTTCTATGGTCCAGAGTGGTGGTTCTAGCCGATTTGAAGTACGAGCGGTGCAACAGACACCTCACAAAAACAAACACGTCCCCGCTTCATCCAGTCCATCTCACTCCAGCTCTAGACGACAGACTAAAGCAACTCCTCCTGCTCCTTGCTGGCAATGTGGTGCATGGCACTACGTTCGAAACTGCCCATTTAAACAACATCGATGCAAGAAGTGTAAGGTTATCGGTCATAAGGATGGGTTTTGTCTGAGGAAGAAGACTCCAAGTCAATCAAGAAATACCAACAAGACCCGTCCTAGATCCCGCACCAGTTCATTGAGCTTAGTATCTTCGTGTCAAAGCTCATCACCAAGTCAGAGAAAATTTATTACTGTTAACATTAATGGGCATTCATCTAAATTGCAAATAGATACAGCATCAGATGTCACTATCCTCTCTCGTAAGACTTGGATCAAAATGGGCAGCCCAAACTTGCAGCATACAACGCAAAAGCCTCGTACTGCGTGTGGTAATTACCTTCACCTGCTAGGAAAAATGGAATGTACAGTTACCTTCCGTGATTTGGCATTTGTTGGGGTATGCTACATAACCCCAGCTGATCTAAATTTGCTCGGGTTCGATTGGTTTTATCACTTAAATTTAGCTGATGTCCCGTTGAATACCATATGCAACCTGGTATCACAACCACAACTGCGACAACAACCACATGACTTCGAATCATATACGAGCACCCTAATGACACAGTTTTCAACTATTTTCCAACCTGGATTGGGTCGCTGCTCTGTCATGAAAGCAACACTTCGGTTGAAAACTGGGGCTAAGCCTGTTTTTCGCCCAAAGAGACCTGTCCCTTATGCAACATTACAAACAGTAGATGAAGAATTGAACCGCCTTCAACAACAAGGAGTTATCACTCCCGTTTCCTACTCTGCATGGACAGCACCTATCGTGATTATTAAGAAGGCCAACGGCACGATACGTATATGTGCTGACCTTTCAACAGGTCTCAATGCAGCTCTGGAACAACATCATTATCCCTTGCCTGTTCCCACAGACCTATTTACCATGCTGAATGGGGGAAGATTTTTCGCTAAGCTGGATCTAGCTGATGCTTATTTGCAAGTGGAAGTAGAAGAAGCATCAAGAGAGCTGTTAACTATCAATACTCATCGTGGTTTGTTCCAGTATAACCGTCCACCTTTCGGAGTCAAAACTGCACCATCTATTTCCCAACAACTAATGGATACTATCCTATCAGGTATCTCGGAAGTCGCGGCTTATTTGGATGACATTATAATTGTAGCAACGACATTAGAACAACTACGAGAACGCACGACATTGGTACTGCAACGCATCAGTGACAACGGGTTCCGGTTACGCCCAGAGAAATGCCAGTTTCATTTGCAGTCGGTAAAGTATTTGGGGTTCATTTTCGATGCCGACGGCCGCAGGCCAGATCCTGAGAATATCCGAGCTATCAAACTGATGCCCACTCCCACTAATGTCTCGGCACTACGTTCCTTCCTGAAACTTGTCAGCTATTACTCAGCGTTCGTTCCATCGATGCATGATATTCGCGCTCCACTCAATAGCTTACTGCAGAAGAACAGCTCTTGGAACTGGACGAAACAGTGTGACGCTGCCTTTTGTAAACTGAAGTCCATTATTAGTTCTGAATTGCTGTTGACACACTACGATCCAGCCATGCCGATCATCGTAGCTGCAGACGCTTCAGCGAATGGCCTAGGCGCTGTTATCTCCCATCAGTTTCCGGATGCGTCGGAAAAAGCCATTATGCATGCAGCCCGTACACTAACCCCAGCAGAAAAAAAATACAGCCAGATAGAAAAAGAAGCGCTTGCACTTGTGTTTGCTGTGCGCCGTTTCCACAAGTTCCTGTACGGTCGGAGATTCACGCTTCTCACAGATCACAAGCCTTTACTCGCAATATTCGGGTCGAAATCTGGCATTCCAGCTCATTCAGCAAATCGCCTTCAGAGATGGGCTTTAGCACTCTTGTGGTATGATTTCGAGATCCAGTACCGACGCACTCAACAATTCGGTCAGGCGGATGCCTTATCACGACTCATTAGTGACCAGTTGGCGGCTGAGGAAAACACGGTAATTGCATCTCTGCTAGCGGAAGACCACGCCGAATGTTATCTGACGACCGCAATACGAACTTTGCCGGTATCTGCAACGGACATGCAAAATGCTTCTAAGAGCGACTCCATCATCAAGAGAACTATGAACTATGTCACCAACGGTTGGCCGACTAAGAAGTTTGATGGTGATATAAAACAGCTGTATCAGCGGCGGGATTCTCTATGCATTGTGAACGACTGCTTGATGTTCGGAGAGAGAGTGGTTGTGCCAGAATCCCTTCGTGCAAAAGTGCTGAAACAGTTCCACCTTGGTCATCCGGGGGTTAGACGAATGAAATCCATAGCCAGGAGTCATGCGTATTGGCCGCTAATGGATCAACATATAACAGAATTGGTTGGGAAATGTATGCGGTGTCAGCAAGCGGCAAAAATGAACGCCAAAGTTCCACCAGTTTCATGGCCACAACCTGATCATCCTTGGTCCAGAATACACGTCGACTTTGCAGGCCCGATTAACGGAACCATGTATCTAGTTGTAGTCGACGCCCTTTCGAAATGGCCTGAAATCAACCCTATCATACCGCCAACGACAACTAAAACAATACAGATCCTCACAGAAATTTTCTCCCGAAATGGTATACCAGATGCTGTTGTATCTGACAACGGTTCACAGTTCACCTCCAGCCAATTCCAGTCATTCTGTCAACGACTAGCCATAAAGCACTTACGCTCGCCACCATACCACCCGCAGTCGAATGGGCAAGCAGAAAGGTTTGTGGATACGTTTAAAAGAGCCTTGGCTAAAACAAAAGGAGAGGGGACGCCAGCAGACGCGTTGCAAAATTTCTTATACGTGTATCGAACAACACCAAATCAAACGTTGCCGGAGCGAAAGTCCCCAGCAGAGATCCTAATGGGAAGAAGACTGAAGACAATCCACAGCCTGATGCATCCAAGTAATGCACCGACACCAGTACGGACAAAGTTTGAAAAGCAATCCACGTACGAAGTGGGATGTCCGGTGTTTGCCCGTAATTACAGACCGACCCATAGTCCATGGACAGAAGCGCGAGTGGTCAGAAGAGTTGGCCGAGTCATGTACGAAGTTTAGGTAGGTAGTGATAGGTGGCAACGCCATCGGAATCCGTTACGCAAACGGTTAGCCCCAGACCCCCCATCAACAGAATCAAATATTCCTCTTGACATTCTGCTAGACATATTCAACTTACCGGCAACTCCACCACAAGAAAAACCTGAACAACAAACTGAAACACGTCCAAGACGGTGGCCTATCCGAGAACGGCGAGCAACAGTCAGGATGCAGGTTGACCCCAGGAAAGCCCGCTATTAAAAAGGGGAGGAGTGTTGGGGACGATAGATCCCCAAACTCATATTTTTAAATTTTATCTTGTCGATTAAATGTTAGATATTTTTATTGCGGTCAATTGATGAATTATCGATTAAGTGCGCAAATAGGTCAATTGATGAACTATCGATTAAATGTACAAATAGGTCAATTGATGAACTATCGAATAAATGTTCAAATAGCAGTCAATTGTTGATTAATGTTCAAAAATCTTCCATGACTATATCGATTGTAAATATTTGTATAAATACGCTTGATTTGTGTGCTTGACTTGTTATCTGCTGTTTGTCTGTAGAATACACTTTCTACGCCTTACCAAGACTTCTTGATCGAGTTAGCAGAGTTGGGGACAACGGACCAGAATAGTCTATCGAGTCGCTGAATCATTGATCCTTCGTTTCGTTCGAGTAAGACGCATCAGTAATCGCATTCAAGCAATAACGAAACATAACATTCGCGACCGACCTCCTGTAGGACTGAGATTTAATCACAATTGATTGATCACTACGTGGCGATCAATGTCACCTAGACTGGTGGCCACATTGCAATATGGTTGATATCATTGGGTCTGCACTAATGAGGACTTGACACACATAACATTGATCACCACCCAGTGATCAATCAATTGTAATTATGAATGTTGTTTGCCTAAGTCAATCTTTTACAGTCTCTCCTATAAATCTCCAGAGAAAGTCAATAACGAAAAGAGGACAAGATTGGTATTGTATCAAGTATCTTTAAAATGAAAGTTAAGAGCACCTCATTGTCATAGTATTAAATTATACTATCCATTTATCTACCTTAAATAAGATACAGGTGTTTATTAACAGTTGTCTAAGCATAATACATCGGGTCCGTTGGCCAGACACTATCAGCAACAACCTAATGTGGAAGAGGACAAACAACATCTCAGCTGAGGAAGAAATCAGGAAGAAGTACTGGAAGTGGATAAGATTCACATTGAGGAAAGCACCCAATTGCGTCACAAGGCAAGCCCTCAATGCCAAAAAAGGAGAGGAAGACCAAAGAACAACCTACTCCGAGAAATGTTGACAGACATGAGAAGAATGAACAACAATTGGATAAGACTGGATCTCGGCGTTGATATTCACTCTTGGACTCGAACTCAGTACCGTTCACTCCAAACGCTATCAGGTTATCTACTTATCTACTGATTCCTAATAGACACTTACTTGTGCAATGTGGTATTGTTTACTTGAACCTTTTCATCGATGTCTAGGACTGTAATTGATCAGTCTCTAACTGACATATGTACAATCTGTGAGGATCGCCTTGATATTGTCGCAGGTCATAAGTATTATAAGCAACGATGGGTAATGTCTAGTAGTAGGATCCTAGATTCCTCCACTACTCATCATTCATCTTTACTTAAAATTTCTGTATTTCCCCTTCCATTGACTAATTTAAATTGAATGTCTAATCAACCATTTGAAAACTCTAAAAAGAAGTTCTTTCGTAGCATTACGTAATCAAATGATCATTTTTTTGACGATTAAGATTAGTAACTAAGTCATTTCTCATAAAACTAGTCTTTTTTTATTACTGACAGGCTAGTTAATAGATGTTTTATTAAAATGGTCCCAAACATATCTGGTTTACATCTATATCAAAGTGTATGTATGCATGGATGAATATTGTTATCAGTGATTATTCATAGATACAATGAATGAATTCTATTTCTTTATGATTGTTATTTTTCAGGGGTCTAATGTATAACAAATCTATCTAGAACATACTGATTAGCATTTCCGTGATTTCATCACCTCTCCTCCCTTTCCTCTTGGTGTAAAACTACTTGTCACATAGATGACGTCGATAATGTGTTGATATGCGATAAAATAGATATTTGGTTGTGATGTAAAGTATATTAGAATATAATTGGTTAAAAGTATATAATCATTGCCTACTTAACAATATCCTTTAATATACAGAGATGAATGTATCTCCAGATGTCGGTGTCAATTATCACTATAGGATTCGAATCTATTAAATATGAGTTCAACTTCTAAAGTAGTACACGGAGAATTGAAGTATTCATGTAGTAATTAAATTATTCAACAGTATGAATCGACCAGCCCCAGTAAACCCACCCAATATCGAAGCAACACCCACGAACCTCCCAATCAATGTTGGCCCACCAACAATTGAAGAAATCAACATGGCCATCAGACAAATCAAGAGTGGCAAAGCAGCAGGACCGGACAACATTCCAGCAGAGGCACTAAAAGCAGACGTAGCAGTAACTGCAAGGATACTCCACATTCTCTTCAATAAGATTTGGGATGAAGAACAAGTACCAACAGACTGGAAAGAAGGACTTCTGATCAAAATACCGAAGAAAGGCGGTCTCAGCAACTGTGATAACTACAGGGGCATCACTCTTCTCTCAATACCGGGAAAAGTCTTCAATAGGGTATTGTTAAACAGGATGAAGGACTGCGTAGACGCACAACTCCGTGACCAACAGGCAGGATTCCGTAAGGATAGATCGTGTACAGACCAAATCGCAACTCTACGGATCATTGTGGAACAATCAATTGAATGGAATTCATCGTTCTACATCAAATTCATTGACTACGAAAAGGCATTTGATAGCGTGGACAGAACAACACTATGGAAACTTCTTCGACACTACGGCGTGCCTCAGAAGATAGTCAATATCATACAGAGTTCATTTGATGGATTACACTGCAAAATCTTGCATGGAGGACAGTTGACAAAGTCGTTCGAAGTGAAGACCGGTGTCAGACAAGGTTGGTTACTCTAACCCTTCCTCTTTTTCCTGGAGATCGACTGGATCATGAAGACGTCAACGTCTGAAGGGAAGCATGGGATACAATGGACATCTAGGATGCAGTTGGACGATTTAGACTTCGCAGATGATCTGGCCCTTCTATCCCAAACGCAACAACAAATGCAGGAGAAGACGAACAGTGTAGCAGCAGCCTCAGCGGCAGTAGGTCTCAATATACACAAAGGGAAAAGCAGGATTCTCCGATACAACACACCATGCACCAATCCAATCACAATTGACGGAGAAGATTTGGAAGATGTAAAAACCTTTACATACTTGGGCAGCATCATTGATTAACAGAGTGGATCTGATGCAGATGTGAAAGAGCGGATCGGCAAAGCAAGAGCAGCATATTTACAACTGAGGAACATCTGGAACTCAAAGCAACTGTCAACCAACACCAAGGTCAGGATTTTCAATATAGATGTCAAGACGGTTCTACTGTATGTGGCGGAAACCTGTAGAACTACGAAAGCCATTATCCAGAAGATACAGGTGTTTATTAACATTTGTCTACGCACAATACTTCGGATCTGTTGGCCAGACACTATTAGCGACAATCTACTGTGAGAGAGAACAAACCAGATCCCAGCGGAGGAAGAAATCAGGAAGAAGCGCCGGAAGTGGATAGGACACACATTGAGGAAATCACCCAACTGCGTCACAAGTCAAGCACTCACAGGGAATCCTGAAAGTCAAAGGAAAAGAGGAAGACAAAAGAACACATTACGCCGGGAAATGGAAATAAACATGAGAGAAATGAACAAGAATTGGATGGAATGAGAAAAGAAGGCCCAGGACAGAGTGGGTTGGAGAATGCTGGTCGGTGGCCTATGCTTTATTAGGAGTCACAGGCGAAAGTAAATAAGTAAGTAAGTATGATATGTATATGTTAGGACTTATACCATTTTGTTAACTCCGCCTGTATCTCTTCTAATGCTAAGACCGTTCCTAAGTCCATTTAAAAGAGGGGGGAATGTAAGGCTTGAAGTCGGCGAATCCAACACGTAGAAAATAGCCTTGCTATCAAAACAAACAAACTAAATCATTTAAATACTTCCCTCCAAGTTCAAGAAATAATTACCACGTCTCATGAGGAAATCCTAGATTATTCGCAAGTCACAAGGCTGATGCTTCTTCTAACAATCAGATCAACAATTTTTATATGTACATGCAACGTCTAGACAATGTAAGAAACCGGGAAGATCAGTCAAATAATTACGGAAATGAGGAGATACAAGTTGACGATGCTCAGAATCAACAAAACCAGTTGGACACAAACTGGACAGAAAAGAATAAATACGGTAGAGATGCTACTGTACTCTGGTCGGGAAATGAAAATGCTTCACACGCTCAGGGAGTTGCTCTCATGCTGTTCAAAGAAGTACGTAACGCATTTATAGGATGGGAATCACATGGAGTCAGGATCCCCAAAGCATCCTTCAAAACAAAAAGGAGTGAATCACCATTTGAATGTGGTCAAGATGAATCTGAAGTTAAAGAATCACTGGACAAGTGGAGTACAAAGATTCCCTCAACATACTGACAAACTTAACCAATTTAAAATAACTCTCAAGAAAATGTTCCAAGATCTACTGAAAAAAGAACCTACCATGGAAGAAATTTGTATGTCGTTGTTAGAAGTGAAATTCTGGGATCGCCATCAGACAAACTACAGCGAAAGCATTTGTCAAGAACATTTTCATTGATAAGAAGTGAAAGTCAGAGTTTCGAAAACGATCAGATACCGTCGAAATTCTCACAATAAAGGATGCCATAGAAAGTCCGAAAGAATTTATGTTTTTGGCAGAAACATTTTTACCAGCAAGCGTATAATTTTCAAGATAGATATTTACAAGAGAGAAATCAAATCAAAAGTAAATGAACGAAATTGGTTGAGTCCTTCAAAAGTTATGGTCAAAAGCGTGCTCACGAAACTCGTATCCAAGTTCGCGAATACATTTCACAAGACTTAATGCCCATAAAGTGGAAAAGTTTAAACAGCCGTTAAATTCACTCACGAAGGTTTTAAAGACAGATTACAGCGCAAGAGGCCCGAAATGTCCATGTGTGATCGCTTATGTTTTATAAGTAGCATCCACCATAGCATATACATATAGCACATAAGAAGTCTAAGGGTGGAATTATATATATATATATATATTGGGCAACTTACTTTTGTCTGTAAACATGAGTTGAAAGCAACTAAATTAGAGGATCTGCATGGTCGATTCACAATATGGTGTAACTAAACATTTAATTACTCTGAAGGAGTAGGAGCTAAGTTTACAGTTTAAGCAGTCAACAAAAAGTAGTAGATATTGACTTTTGGTTATCAACAATATAATTAGTTTTAGAACTGAGTTTCAGTTCAAGTTAGATCAAATAACCAAGAGTACTTCGGATATTTGTTGTCAACATATGATCAACTTGTATCTACAATTGATTGATCACTGAGTGGTGATCAATGTTATTTATGTCAGGTGCTTATCACAGGTTCTCGAATCCAACTCTTATATATTCTAGAAACCATAGAAATACTTATCATAAGACTTCATGCCCATTAAGTGGAAATGTTTATAGAGCAGTCGAATTCACTCTGGGATTCTACAGA
The DNA here is from genome assembly GCF_000699445.3 of Schistosoma haematobium. Classification (NCBI taxonomy): domain Eukaryota; kingdom Metazoa; phylum Platyhelminthes; class Trematoda; order Strigeidida; family Schistosomatidae; genus Schistosoma; species Schistosoma haematobium. Next base: position 23,257,581 of record NC_067201.1, read on the forward strand.
AATACTATCACATCTTTCAAAATGCTTTCTTCTCTTTTAAAATCATACACAGTTCTATTTTGTTAGCATATAAGTTTCTATTTCTAATTGTGTGTAACCTAATTGATAATCCTGTTGTCTAATAGTAAATGTACATTTTTATATATCTCATTGAGTAGAAGAAGGTATATTTGACGTTTCGTGATTTAGTGTAAGCCACTTCATCAGAGAAAATAAATAACCGAATTCGATTATTCACTTCCTAACTAATGCTCAATGTATTCGAATCTATCAAGTCCATCCTTGGCAATGATACCTTTAATCTTAGCAGTTAATAACCTTAATGAACAGCTAATTGAGAAGAAATATTTATTTAGTCTAATCATATTTTTATAGACTTTTGTAGACTATTGTGAGCATATCAGTGTTGATCAGACAGGATTAGCGCATTCCAGATAGAACTAGTCTGGTTTTGTTTTGTTTTTTGTCAACAATCATTCATTCAGTGTTGCCAAATAACAGCAGATAAACTTCAATCATTCAATGTGATCAAAGAAATACTTCCGATCTATATGAGTGTGGGTGTTTTCTATTTGTGGATCGACCGACTATGAAGATGGATTATCGAAATCACCAACGCCATTCATCGTTATTCAAATATTTCACTGTATTTATTAAAATGTGATTGGTGCAAACCTTTCTGTTCTGTATTCACTATATAAAGAACGACAGTGAAAGCTTCGTTTCATTAGGATATACAACAGAATTGTACTTCATTCTATGGCATACAACTGTATCATCATTATTCTGTTGCTGTGTGTAACCATACAAATGGGTGAGTGTGTTCGAATATTCATAAGATATAATATTTCACCAATATTGACTTTAACCATACTTGACTAGTTAGAGTTAACATAGTGTTCTGATTGTTATATTCACATAGATTTGTTGTAATCTATCTCGATTGATAAGCTATTTGGATTGCGGTTCTGTTTCAGCATTATCAAATAGGAAACAGAATTGCAAAAATGAACGCTGGAGTCCTTGTGATTTAGTTTATTTCAGATTTATCCACTGATACCATGACAATGTATGACAGCTCCTTTTGACCAGCAAGTTCTAAAAAGATCTATTACATATCTGACTATGATGCATCAGTTTGTACTACCATGAATATCACCTTCAATTACTCATCACACATGAATCTCATGCTTCCTGTCAATGGAAACATTGTGCTGTGTACTAGGTCAAGTTGATTTATGATTAAGGTGAACATAATTCCGGATTATAACGACGGGATAGTCGTTTCAAATCGAATGACCAGTAAACAAATAATGTTTAGTTTTTGTAACGGTATTCTGTAATTATAACCTCAACTGACAAAGCGATTACACCGTATTTAAGTCACATTGTTTCATATCAGCAAAAGGAGCTAGTTACGCTTCCATACGCATATACAATGGATACATTCAATTATATGACAATGATACACACATCAACTTGACCATCCTCCTCCTGTGGATACATTTTTATGATCGTGATTTACTTGTTGGATGAATTAGTAATTGACATTTTGAATCTTTCCCATATTTAGATGTGAAATCTTCACAAATTGATATGGATACGCTTAAAGAAATAATGAGACGTAATAAAGGCAAGTAACCATTTCTCTATCTCCCTAAAGCACTGAATCACTCATTCACGACTTGACACTGTTTATTAACCGAAATCACGTTACGTTGTTTTCTTTTTCTATTGAAGATCATAAATCACATTCCACTACAGATACTGATCTGGTTCTTTCAGATATTGAGGGTTTCATTTCCATGACCAACGACAGTTCTATGTGAAGACTGTTTATTGTTCATTGGTACTGAGTAGTCATTACGTAAATTCAGGTATCTGTTTTACCCAACACATTTCACACTTTCAGTTATTATATGAGTGATTGCTAATACAACTTTCAAATCTTGGGTAATCCCAAACACTGTGATCCCCAAATTGACTTTTAAGTAATGAAGTGATATATGTTTTTAAGCCAAGACAAACGTTTCTATGATTTTTTCACAGTTATGTTGGATTCGTTTGAAGTTAGTACACTAAATACACGACCGATTGTTGAAAGGGTAATAGGTAAGTCAATTATTTGAATATCTAATATTTACTGAATCTAAATGTTGATGAATGGTCATCATAATTGACCCTATGAATTTCATTGATATTTCTGTTTGTGAAGTGTGTACTGAATCCATTCCAGACTGTGACTAATTGGGTCAGATTTACAAAACATGAAGTACATATCATGAATACTTGTTTGTCAAATACAATACTTGTCCAATGAACCTGTGAACTGTACAACTACGGTTGTGAACTAGGAAAACAGTCTATTTCATGTGTACATGAATACAGTGAATATGTGGGGTTAGTTGTTTGCCATGAGTACTGTCTGTTGGTACGTGTTGTGTCTTGAAATCATGAGTATGTTCGGCAATTTTATGCTGATCAATTTCATGTACAACTCCGGTGACACAGTTCACGAGTTCACTCAGTGACCAATGATCGATAGTCACGCGATAAACGCTTATTGGCCCTTGATCTCCATCAAACCATGTAAACATTCAGAAGACTCAAACAGATAGCAGATCGTTTCTCTGTTATTTTCAAATCAACTATGAACTGCATTATAACAATCGAAACGTTCACTGAAAGGTTACATTTGGTGCAATGCTGGAATGCAACAACTAAGTATCCACTATTTATACGGTGAAAAATGACAACAATGATAATAAGTCTAAAAATAGTCTTGAAAGTTCAAACCTTGACAACTGTGGATAAACAGATTCGATTAGGGAATATTATGATGACGTAAAAATGAATGTACGTTGAAAAGAACCAAATAAAGAACGAACCATGTTGTTTCATATAGTGGTTATTCCGACAAGGTATGTGACTGGGCATTGTTTAAACAATGTGTAAAAATAGTTGGGGATAATGTAACTTTAGATAGTTATGTATTGCTAGCTATATAGAAGTAGAATATCACTGATAGTCAGAAATCAGTTTGCACAGCCGGTGTCCATTGCTTACTGTCTTCCAACGATTGTTCAAATGAAGTCAGTTATCGATTTGAAACCATTGAATTCAACCAAACCTCTATATTCTCATAATGTAATATGATGCTGTTGTAATGAAATGTATTTGTTCATAGCTGAAATAAGTGCGGAATTGAAAAATCACGGTGTACAGCCTGATCAAAGTAAGTTATCGAAGAATAATATTGAAGTGATCAAATTAATAAATTTAGTGATCGAATGTCGACGTATGTTTCATGAAAGTGAACAAGGAGTAAGAACCTTCAGTGGTATGTTACTGGCAAAAATCTATGCTTCTTTTAATTCAATAAACGTTGTGTGAATTTAGTGTAATGTGATGTCTTTTCCATCGTTACTCATGTTATACAGGGTTTATAACGGAGAAGTAATATTTGTTCGATTGATCGTTTTACGCATAATTGCATATTTAGCCCTGTTATGTATTTGATTCTCAGTGTGAGGTTGATTGATAGAGGTAATAAAGATGAATAGGTTGCTCAAATGTAAGCAATCGATTTCTGATATCACGTTGATTGATTGAGAATGACTACTTTGGAAGATTCGTAGTCTTATCTAATACAACTCAGGGTTACTATGTTCTGTCCAACCGGGTTTTGTGTCACATATTGTATGACATTCATTGCTTTATTTGTACTGAATGCCTCTTTGTTGTGTATTTCAAAATACTTTTAATGCATCCATACAACATCAAATTCTTTGATTATACTCTTTCAGAAGCGATTGCAACCATTCATTTCAACAAATTTAAAAGTCGTAAGTTTTTACTTTAGTCTATTCTACATCAATAATCTGTGATCAATTCAAATTACACATAATATAGTGATACTTTCAGACAGTTAATTACACTTTTGAATAGAGTAGTCCTTTTAGTAATTCGATGAATGTTTCAAATATTTCTATTTCACCAGCTCTACTTATCAATTTCAACTTCACTGAATTGATCGACTGTTTCGAACGACAAAGGAAACATCATCAAAGTAAGAGATATATTTTTCACATTTGTATTCCTCGACATTCGGCAGTTTTCTAATGCTCTTTAGTTTGTTATCGACACTAGAATACCGACAGAGAAGCAAAATCACCAATGCTATCTGAAGAATTGAGTATTGACGATTTTCTACCTGATCAACTGACATCATTTTGCAAGTCTTCCGTTTCAACTTGCACGAGCAATTTCAGTGAAATGATGATTGAGAAATGACACTTCCATTACTATGAATATGGGAACATGTGAAGTTGAAATAAGTTCTGACAATAAACCTGTGGTAGTCACTAGATGAGAAGGTGAAAAGACTGCAGCAAACAATGAGATGTAAAACTGGTTACCAACTGGGCTGAAAATACACGCATGTATTATTTGGTAACAGCGTCAACCGCGATATAACGGATGATTTCAAACTGCAAGCGATCACTAAGCTAGTGACCAACTTGTATTTATCTATTTATTAGATAAGGGGAAGAACGTTGTTTTATCCATTTTCTTTCCTCAATGAACAATAGTGTCCATCATTGACTTGCCGGCTTCTTTTAAAATATCACTGTACAACCATACTTCCAGTATCTTTGTGTACAAATATGTAAACACAACATGACATGTGGTTCGCACAACTAACTCAACCAGCATTAGTTTGACATGATTTATCTTGTCGTTGTTTGTCTACTTCAAGTTACTCGCTTTTCTCAATTGAATAGTGGAGGCAGATCGTAGAAATGGTTCAATGTGTTACGTCGATCTACCATCACAACATATTGAAGGTAAGACAATGCCTTAATGGTTGTTTCTGATTTCATAATGAAATAAGATCAGTGTTAGATAAAGTGACTTCTTCATAGTAGTAGTTGTAATATCAAATGCATCACCTATCATTAATGTGTTGTATTAGACTTTGTTTCCAATGAGGGCATGTCTTCGTTATTTCACTATTAAGTTAGTCAACTAATCTGTTGATCTTCATGTTGTTTATTTTCATTGAAGTTATCCAGAAGGTCGATTGGGAATTTGATAATTTCTATAGTATGTATTACGAATTCAGTAAATATATGTGTAAGTACATTAAATCGATGCATTTCAATGGTGTCGGTGTGTGTGTGTGTGTGGATGAGATTTGAATGGATGTACAACGCACGTTATTCATCGTAACAAAATCGTTATGGATTTAAATATTGTATGTCGTATTAAACTTATTAACTTCATTCGTGATGTTCAATCGAAAACCAGTCACAAATTCATGAAGACATTAACCAAAACACTTGTTAAAGAACAAAATCACATGGCATTTCCTACCAATCCACGAAAATACATACAGAACTTATCTAATAAAAAACTAAATCGAATTGAAACTGAAGCACTCTCCCTTGGATTCAAATTTCATATCCCAAGGAAATGCAACAGAATAGACACTGAGACCCAGTTTGAATACTTATCTCAACAACTGTCGGACTTTAAACCCATGAACGACGAAAAGCACAGTTGGTTTAAATCTAAATTAGTGGATATCACAAACCAGTATGTTACGACACCAATCCCACACTCAAGGGTGTTCACCGAAGACCACCATCAAGCATTGGAGAAACTTATTAAAGACGAAACAATAATGCTACTTCGTCCGGATAAGGGTTCCAGTGTAGTAATTCTTAACAGAGCTGAATATATCAATAAGGTAATGACCATTATAAATAACTCCACCAGATTTATCATTGACAATACCCAGAAAGACCTAACAGATGCGACAGAGAAACGTGTCTTAAGAAAGTTGAGAGAACTTGTTAAGAAAAATCTAATAGACAATCATACGTATAACGAACTTAAACCAAAAGGGTCACAATTGCCATACTTATATGGGCTACCCAAAACACATAAACCCGACGTCCCTATAAGACCAATATTATCGATGGCCAAATCACCTTTCCATAAACTTGCCCGCTGGCTTACTAGATGCTTGGAACCAATCCGCAAAAAACTAGCAGCCTACAGTTTGAAAGACAGCTTTGAATTTGTACAAAAACTTGAAAACCTTCATGTCTCTGACAAATTCATGGTTTCATTTGATGTCTCTTCGCTTTTCACAAATATCCCCTTGGAAGAAACGGCAGAGATCATATGTGAATATCCAGAACTCCTGCCTTTACCACCCCAGGAATTTAAACAGCTCCTGTTTTTGTGTACAAAAAACATACAATTTAAATTTAACAATGTTTTGTACCGACAGATTGATGGAATAGCAATGGGAAGCCCTCTAGGCCCAATTCTTGCCGACATATTTATGGGACATCTGGAACAAAAGAAACTGAAGCACGCAATCGACAGTACCACACTCTACTGCAGATATATGGATGACACGTTCCTTGTCTGCAAAAATCACCAACACTCCATGTACCTACTTAGTCTGTTCAATAAAGTACACAAAGATATAGAATTTACCATGGAACATGAAGTTGATGATAAATTCCATTTCCTAGATATTGGAATTAGGCGGACATCAGACGGCACACTACAAAGACACATTCACCGCAAAAATACTTGGAGCGGAGTTTATCTCAACTTTAACAGCTTCTGTCCAATGAGTTATAAAAAGGGTATTGTGCGAAACCTTTTTGACCGCGCACGAAAAATCTGCTCAAAAGAATGTCTCGAAGAAGAAATTACTACAATCACCAAATGCCTACGTGAAAATGCATATCCGGATAAATTCATCCACAAATATGCTAATACAAACCCTCCGATTAAGCATGATACAGTTGAAAAGAAAACCTGCTTCCTATCCTTACGCTTCAAAGGAGATGAAGTCGCCGGAATTATCAATCACAGAATTAATTCCGCTTTAAAAGTGACCTACCCGGCAGCCAAACTGACTACGTTATGGAAAACATACTGCTCACTGAAACAAACGAAAATCGACAAGTCCTCTCCCCTCAGTTGCTCTAACTGCATTTACCAATTCACATGTACGTGCCGTAGCACATACATTGGAAGAACTGAGAGAAGAGTACAGGTTCGCATTTCTGAGCATATTCCGAAGAACTTGACGCTGCGAGGGACTAAAGCTTTTAACAGTGCAATAGCTCGGCATCTACTTGACACCGGGCATACCGTCGATATTATGCATGCGTTTAAAATAATCAATAGACAAAGAACTACTACCACTCTCCGCTTTGCTGAAGCCATTGCAATTAAGAAACTGAAACCGGACTTATGCATCCAAAAAGAGACTTTAATAAACTTATCACTACCCTGGTAATCTTTTTGTTTCTGTTTGTTTTGTGTTTTGGTTATTTTATTCATTTACTTATTCTAAGATAATTTATACTCCCCCTATTACCTGATTCTTAAAATAAATTTTATTCACACATTTCCGTCACCTGATCCTCTTAAATCATCTTAACTTTCCAAACCCTATTTAATTATTATTACGTAATCTACCTTATCATTATTTAATTCCATTAATCTCTACAATTGTCACACAATTTATGAACTTCACTAAATTATTACACCACCCACCCTGGATTAACTCCCCTCTTTTGACCTCTGACCTGTTTCTAGCATATATATATATATATATATATATATATATATATATATATATATATATATATATATATATATATATATATATATATAGTTATTATTGTAATCACGTTATTTACACTCATTTATGTCAATTGTTTCACACTATCTCCATGTAAAAATTCTATCACAATTTTGGTTTGTAAGCAGCTGACGAGAAACCTCGAAATAATATGAATTCATACTATTCTGCATTAATGTTTGTTCTTGCTCTATTTAACATTTTTGTGTTGATTCGTTGAAAGTGAGCTGTTATATCATGTCACAGATCATTAGATCGTCAGTGCACATGATGACTTTGATCCACTCATTCATTATCAGTTAAAAGAACTTCACCAATTCGCCACCATCACCACCACCACCAACTCAAACTTCTTTTTCTGTCAAATTTTAAAACCTTCTATGATCGGTTCTTTAAATCACTGAAGGTTTTCAATTGCTCAATGTATTATTATGTGTAATGTTGGCGAGTAGGGAAATTCAAACTTCACACATATTGTATTATATACGACTGATCAACTGGATATACAAACATCCAACTATTCGAACATTTTGATTATTAATATCATAACCGTTGAATCGGTATTTCATTCACATCAACGCAATTGGCTCGTTGAATGTCACTTGACTATTCTAAGCAAGATGTAATAAATATATAGAAGATATAAATGAATTAAACCAATCAAGGCGATTGATGAGTCAATGACAATGGATAACAATGAAATAGATTACATAAATAAATGAAAACTACCAATTGGTAGTATGATGACAAGTGTACCAGTTGTGATCAGCAATAATAAAGGCTTGAATCAATGACACCTAATGCGGAATAGGTTAGATTATGTAATAAGAAGAAAATGTTCAAAGAACTAGACAAAACTAAACCATCGGCTTCATTTTATCATTTCAGTTCTCATCAAATTTGGCTGGGAGAACAATTTTGAATAAAACGTAAGATTTTAAACAAGAGTAAAACCTTATTGTTATAACTAGAACATTTAGTGTAATGACAGTGTAGACTGATCTTGTAGACATAATCCACAACCACATTAAACTACTTTACCATTACTTCAAATGTGAGAATTCGAAATGACATGAAATATTTCACAATTTGATATGATATTTATTGATGATCAGATATTACAATGGATGATGGTTTTCGTAGTTGTCCAAGTTTCCTCCCCATACAGTAGAAATGTCTTGATATTTGTAATGAAAAGTCTGATCTTGGTGTTGGTTGAAAGACAGTGTATGTCGAGACCTACTGCTGCTGAGACTGCTGCAACACTGATCATC